>NC_081180.1:233038161-233204925 GCF_029867415.1 Vicia villosa | reverse complement strand
AATCCCTGGAATAGCTTTTGATGATGTCGGAAAGAATCCAATTCCTGTTCTGTTCTTGTTGTTGGTAGGAATATTAATGTGCCCCCAACCACTAGTAGTGCCATCCTTCACAATTTGGATTGCATGTTTTGTATGAAGAGATAGGCGCTGCTTTCTCCTTTCCTTTGTCTAAGGAAAGTGCTTGGAATTTAGTTCCAACAACTTCTTTTGGTTCTATGTCGGAGAATGATGACAGGTTGCTGACGATCAGAGCTCGTTCTCCGCATACGGTTACCAATTTGTCATTTCTTATGAACTTCAGTTTCTGATGAAGTGTTGAAGTAATTGCCCCAGCCTCATGAATCCATGGGCGACCTAGCAAACAACTGTATTGTGCTGGAATGTCCATAACTTGGAAAGTGATTTTGAACGTCTGAGGTCCAATAGTTATGGGAAGATCTACTTCTCCGAAAACTGACTTTCTTGATCCATCAAATGCTTTGACGATGACATGACTTTTTCTTAGAGGGTAATCTTCAAAAGATAATCTTGACAATGTTGATTTAGGCATGACGTTGAGAGAGGATCCATTGTCTATTAGGACTCCTGTGAGTGTATCACCCATGCAGCCAACTGAGATGTGAAGTGGAAGATTGTGGTCCACTCCTTCTTCAGGAAGATCTTCGTCACAGAAACTTAGGTTAGTTCCAGCGGAAATGTTGGCAACGATGTTGTTGAATTGGCTTATGGTAACACTTGGTTCTACGAAAGCTTGTTCCAAAACTTTCTGTAGAGCTTCCCTATGAGCTTCAGAACTCAATAGCAGGGAAAGAACAGAATCCTAGATGGAGTATGTAGTAATTGATCTACAATGTTGTATTCACTCCTCTGGATTAACTTCAAGATCTCATCATTTTCTTTCGCTTGAACAGCATTGGTCGGATGATTATCTTGCCTATGTGGTACTTCCTCCGAAGGTTTCTCCACATTTTCTGTTGTTCTGTTGAAGACTCGTCCACTTCTGGTGACTCGACTAACATCAGCAATGTTGACAACAGACGGTAATGGTATTTCCTTACCATTTTCAATGAATGTAGCGTTGTACTTGTATGGTATAGCCTTGCTGGACTCATACGGTACAGGACCTGGTAAGTAGATGACTAACGGAGCAATTGCTGTCTTCCTGCTATCATACTTGACTTGCATAGGTTCAACTTGATTAATCTGAGGAGATACGGTAAAGACTTCATCATCTTCTCTGTTGGCCATAACAGTAATGGTATTGTCATCCATCAACTTCTGAATATCGTTGCGAACACGCAAACATCCTCGTGAATTTCTTCGACAGATTCTGCATCTACTGTAAGCGTGGAAATCAGTTCCAAAGTAGGCAAGTCCATTTAAAGTTTTGTGGAACCTGACTACCGATCCTTCAAGATCTTCAACTTTGTAGATTTTGTATTCTCCTGGACATCCTTGAACCATGTTGATGTCGCGCTCAGTTCTAACTCGGATATGTTGAATCCATCCCGAGTCCATTTGTTCTTGTAATGCAGCTTGAACTACGGCACATCCTTGATTATTCTTTGGACAAATTTCACATGTGAAGTAGTTGTGAGGTGGTACATGACCGTACCCAGCTTGTTTAGCGTGCATCTTGACAAGATTTTCCCCTATCTGACGAATGTCGTAGATTTGAATGACGTTGGGGTGTTGGTCTATCAGATTTACTGAAGCTTCTTTATGCTGCGGCAAAGGATTTGCTTGGACATTTGGATTAGTATCTTTGAAGGATAGCATTTCGCTTTTCACTAATCGTTGGACGTCCATCTTGAAAGAGAAACAGTTCTCAATATTGTGACCTGGTGCCCCTTGATGATAAGGACAAGATTGGTCAGCCTTATACCATGGTGAGGAACTGTTTGTAGGATTTGGAGGACCCCTTGTCTGAATGAGTCCTTTTGCCAGTAATGTTGGAAACAAATCTGCATACGGCATTGGTATGGGGTCAAAGGCAGGATACCTTGGAGCCCGATTGTTGTAATTTGGAGGTCGAACCTGCTGCTGAGGTTGCTGCGACCTTTGTTGAATCTGTTGTTGCGAGACCTGAGGTTGATAAACTGGCGCTGAGTTAACAACCGGAGTTATTGTTGCAACTTGAGGTTGGAATTTCTTCTTGATTTTGTGCAAGACATTGCTGACATCTTGATCCTTTTTCTTCTGGAAAGAACTTCCATACTTCCTTGGACCAATAGAAGATTCTGGTTCTTTGTTCAAGCGTCCTTCTCGAACTGCTTCTTCTAAACGCACACCCATGTTTACCATCTCGGTAAAGTCACTTGGTGCACTTGCAACCATTCGTCCGTAGTAAAATGGACTCAAAGTTTTGAGATAGATTTTTGTCATTTCTTTCTCTTCAAGTGGTGGACAAATTTGAGCAGCAACTTCACGCCATCTCTGAGCGTATTCCTTGAAGCTTTCTCTATCCTTTTGAGTCATGGCCCGGAGTTGATCTTTGTCGGGAGCCATATCCAGATAGTACTTATACTGTTTGACGAAGGCCTCTCCGAGGTCTCGAAAAGTACGAATCTCTGAACTATCCAAGTTCATGTACCATTTGAGTGCAGCACCAGTCAGGCTGTCTTGAAAATAATGAATGAGCAATTGTTGATTATCAGTCTGAGTTGACATTCTTCGAGCGTACATTACAAGATGACTTTGTGGGCATGAATTCCCTTTGTACTTCTCGAAATCTGGTACTTTGAATTTGTGAGGAATCTTAACATTTGGAACCAGACAGAGGTCTGCAGCATTCTTTCCAAATAGATCTTGTCCTCGGAGAGTCTTGAGTTCCTTCTGCATTTGCAGAAACTGTTCCTGGAACTCGTCCAATCTTTCATACACGCCAGCATCCTCACTTGGAGCGTGATGATATACTTGTCCACCCTGCGGAGGAAAAGTATGCATAATGGGCTGTGGAGAAGCCATGACAGCAGATCTTGGTATCTCAGCGTTCTGTTGTGCGAAACCCATTGCCGTCGCTCTTGGAACTTCAATTTCCAGAGGTTTGTAACCCTCCGGTGGACGCATATCCATGGTGACTTTTGGAGCTTCAGAAGCTGGAGGTATGTACCCTTCTGGAGTAAAGTTATACGGCATGCCCCAAGGTCGATCAGGCGGCATGGTATACTGAGGAATAGGAGTAGAAACAATCTCGGAAACCACAGTCCTTTGTGGTTCTTCTGGCGTTGGTCGATTCGGTGCAACTACCAGGGCTTCTACCATACTATTGAGCCTTTCAACAGTACCTTTGAGAGTATTAATCTCTTCTCTGAGTTCTTCATTCTCTTGCTCAAAGTCTTCCATTCTTTTCTTGCGACTTGAACGAGTGTTGTATGGATGAGACAGCTTGAAAGTCTTGGTTCACCTCTTTCTCCTCCTCTCTTTCTGGAGAAAGGAAAGTGACTATTAGATCCGCGACAATTCTCGTGTCAGTGCGTACGACTAAAGCGATGTATGATATGCAATTAAGTTAATTGTTTTTCAAGGAAACACCATAATTACGTTATAAAACATCGAACTTTTATTAATTAAGCGAAAAGCCGTTTTTTACACACTTTGAAAAAGGAAATACAGAGAAACTGAGAGAAAGGAATCTAAAACTTTGATGAAGAGCCGACTTCACGTTCTAACATCTTCTTCTGTTTCTTGAGCTGAGCGTTCTCTGACGTGAGCTGATCGATGATCCAGGAAGCAGGAGGGATATGATGAGAAAGTGACGTTTGTGTCACTTGTCGATCGAGTACTTCAAGTAACTCATCCTTCCTTCTTAGGATGTTATGAATCTCAACATTTTCCGTGTTGATAATTCGATACTTGTTCCTCCAAGCATTCCTTTCTTGGCATACCTTGTTTAATGCCGCTTGCAGTTTTTCAACATCGGTGGAGAAAAGGTAAATTGGTTCCCTTAGGGGAATGGGTTCTTGATGTTGATATGGCATCCTGAGCTTGAATGCTCTGACGCGTACCCATTGAAGGTAAGGATCCAGGGAGATGCAAAGATGTTTTCCTAACAATCTTCTCCCTTTGCTGTGAACAAGACGCCAGGCTTGGACAATTTCCTTCTTCAGCATGTTGCCATGATCGTCGATGTTCTTGAAGAACAAACCCTCCAATTGGATGTTACTTGGTATATTTTTCATAGGATAGCCGTATTGACGACGGGCTAAAGCTGGATTGTAACTGATTCCTCCCTTAGTTCCAATAAGGGGTACGTTGGGAAAACTTCCGCAACTGAAGATGATCTTGGTTTCGTCGTTGTCAGGACTACACCAATCAATGTCTGTATGAGTGAGAGACATGATTTTCTGTGACCAGTAAAGGCCATCCCTCATGTTCCAGAAAGTGCTAGACTTTGGTAGGTGCGAAACGAACCATTCGTATAACAACGGTACGCAGCATGTGATTAATCCTCCTCGCTGCAGGTTTCTTGAATGCACAGAGTGATAAGCATCCGCAAGCAAGGTTGGAACTGGATTTCCAATTAAGAAGATCTTAATTGCGTTGATGTCGACAAAATCGTTATTGTTAGGAAACAAAAACAATCCGTAGATAAGCAAGGCCAAGACTTCCTCAAAAGCGCTCATATCTTGGATGCTGACGAAGTACCGAGCTTGGTCAAACAGGAATTTGGAGGGCAATCCTTGAATTCCTCCTCTACTCACCATATGAGTTCTGATGTCGACTACGTTCAAAGGAGTAGTTGCAGCAATGATAATATCGTCAGGATTCTTTTCCAAACCGGAGTACGGATCTTGCGCGTACACGGGTATCTCAATCAGACGAGAGTACTCCTCCAACGTAGGCATGAGCTGATAATCTGGAAAGGTGAAGCAGTGATACGTTGGATCGTAAAACTGTACCAAGGTGGGAAGGATCCCATCCACCATGTTGGTATTGAGCAAAGGCAGAAGTTTTCCATACTTCTCCTTGAAAGCCTGGGGGTTGACCACCAGTTTTCCGAGCTTTCCCAGTTCCTCGACCTGGGGAATCTTGAAGGTATATTTCCTAGCTCTCTTTCTTCCATAATCCATGGTATAGATCCTTAAGTCCTTTCTCCGTTTCTCTCTTTCTATGAAGTTCAAAACGTTCGTTATTTAGTTTCCTTGAAAAACGACTTGAAAAAGACTCTTTTTGTTTTTAGTTGTTTATTAATGAATGATGCATGAATGCATGAATGCACACACAAGAGTTTTAAACAAACATGGCGTTGAAGGGTATAGTGGTCATGAAGTCAAAACGCAAACCTCGCCCCAATGGTAAACTAAGGATAAGGATTTTTGTACCTGTAGAACGGGTTCTAGGGGTCTCAGAGTTTTTGCTCAACCTTAAAGATACGTTGATTGGTATCTATAAGAGAGTTTTCTCTGAGTGTAGTATCTGCGTGACAATTACTTCCGTAATCACCGCTCTACGTCCTAAAAAAAAGCTTTAAGTGGGGGTAATGTGTTTCTAGGTCCTCCTGGTACAAATCAGTCTCGGAATGCAGTGGCGCAGTTAATCACAACCAGCCAGGCAAATCCCAAGAGTAGACTTGGAAACCAAGATTAGAGGGTCTTCACCGAGAAGACATCCTCCATCCTATCTTATGTTGCACTCAAATCCGGGTATAGGATTTCTCACCACAAGGGGGAATCAAGCCCTTTCCCGATACAGAATAAACAAAATAAACAAATATATATATGCAACAAACACATGATATGACACAGAGGTTAGGCAGGACCTCTCTTGTTTGAGGGGGAATTTGGCATCCCTAATTCCTCATTGGGGCTGGACCAGCAACAGGTCAACCATTGGTTTGGATGAAAAACCAAGGTTTTTAACACTTATATCCCCAGCAGAGTCGCCATTTTTCTGTGGTGGTCGTTTTCTTTACCTCCCCGTTTCACTTGGGAGGACGGCACGCTAGACCCTTCACGCGAAATTTGGAAGGAGAATGCGCCCGTGGTGGGATGAATTTTATTTCAGTTCTTCCTACGATATCACACGAACTTTCTTATTTGTCCTACGAGTAGGAAAGGGGAAAAAAGATCTCAACTAAACCCTAGGAGTTTGCTAAGTGTGGGGATTTCACCTAGACTAGAGATTCTGGAGTCCGGGGGGTCGGTTATACATAGGGAAGTGTTTAAACACCCTACATATCTGTAGTACTCTACAGGAACCTTCTCTGTGTCATTTGTGATTGTGTTTGCTGCTAATGATTGGGAAAGTTTCTCCTTTGTGTTAGGAGAAGGATTTGAATTATTTGAAAAGACAGACAGATAGACAGACTGACTATTTTTGGTATTTTATTAGCTCGCTGAGATTCCTCGTGAACCTCATGCCTACATATCCCTAGTGGAAGTCAGAGCTTAATGTAGTTCGGGGAACTAACTAGGGAAATTAATGTTTTTGGTGCCTTGCTTGAAGCTCAAGGTTGAAGCTTGGAATTAAATCTCTGTTTACAGTAAAGAGACATGAAATTATCTCTACAGAGAGGTATTTGTACTATTCTACCACAAACATTGTAAAGGAGTGACAGAATAACTGAATTCATTTCATTCAAGAGGGGGACCTTACTTGTGTGTACAAGTATGCCAGTCAGATGCCTCTTAAATGAAAGAAAGATGCTCGTCCAAATTAGGGAAAGTTAGCACATGTCTGGGTTTTACTGCCAGCTCATGCCTTTCAAAATCCTAAATGGGAGACTTGTTTGAAATTGAAATTGAAATGTAATGTTTGTTTGAATGTGGTAGAGTAGTAAAAATATCTCTCTATAGAGATAAGCTATGTCTATCTACTGTATAAAAGATTTGACTTTAGCTGGCTTGTATGAGGCCCAAGCTTGAGGCTTTTTGATTGATTTATTAATGTATTATTTGACTCTGGGAGATGGCTCCACTGGGGGTTAATTACAGGGTATTTTTGTGTTCTGTACAAAGCCAAGAATTGAGGCTGACTCTACTTAGGGAGACTTTATTTGTGTGCCTTGTACAAAGCCCAAGGTTGTGGCTGACTATTGAGGAAATAGGGTTTTTTAGACTATGACTATGGCTCCATTTTTTGTGTGCCTTGTACAAAGCCCAAGGTTGTGGCTGACTATAGCTAGGGAAAACATTATTTTCTGCCTTGTACAAAGCCCAAGGTTGAGGCAGACTCTTAAATGAACTAAGTATGGATGACTCTATGGGGAAAGATCCTAAGTGTTAGGAATCTTTGACACATGAAAATATGGTCTATCTGCCTTGTACAAAGCCCAAGGTTGTGGCTACTGAGTGATGAAGAACTCACTGGGGAGACTCTATTATCTGCCTTGTACAATGCCCAAGGTTGAGGCTGACTCTTGACAGGGGAGTTTTATTGTATGGGTGCCTTGTATGAAGCCCAAGGTTGAGGCTAGCTGTTTTTGTTGGTTTTGACTCTACTGGAGATTAAAAAGACTGTTTTTCTTTTGGAAGCTAACCCTTTCCATGGATTTTGACTCAGCTGGTGAATTGTTTGTGAAAGATTGACTTTATCATGTTTTTTTGTTGTTTTGGAGGCTGACCCTTTCCAGGGGTTTTGACTCTTTTGGGGAAATTATCTCCTAAGAGAAATGAACCTTTATTTTATTTATTAACTGATTTTTGGAGGCTAACCCTTTCCAGGGGTTTTGAAAGAATAAAAGAATGTGTTGGAGGCTAACCCTTTCCAGGGATTTTATTGAAATGAATGATTTGGGTAGCACTCCATTAATTATTAAAGGATGAAAGGATTGGCAGAAAGATTATCTAGTGGAGACTTCTTGTTTAAAGCCCAAGATGAAGGCTGACTCAATGCTGAGGATGACCAAAACATGGATCCTAGACTCTACTAAGGAGGATTGATGAAAATAAGGGTGACAGAGACTGTCCATGTCTCTCATTCCAAAAGGTGTACTCAATGTAAAATTGAGACAAACTTGGCTTGTTTAAAGTCTGGTTTAAATTGGAAGAAACTCACCAGGGTAGGCTAAAAGGTGACTAAAGACCTGTTCCTATGTTTATAAGAAACCTGATGGGTCCTTGTATACAAGCTCAAGAGGAAGCTGGAAATGCTTTTAAGAAGCCTGTGGGTCCTTGTACAAAGCCCAAGAGGAGGCTAATCGAGGGTCCTTGTTATAGCACAAGAGAAAGCTATGTAGTTTTGAACTTATTTTGGCTCTAAGCAAATGGGTAAGAGGTTTCACCGGGAATAATTCCTCTTTGGGTGGATGTGTCCTATTATTTGGATTCTAAGGTTTTTGCCAAGATGTTTCACCGGGAATAATTCATCTTGGGGGTTTGAACTACAGATCTCTAATTAGGAAAGAGCCTTCACCGGGAAGACATTCTCAATCCTAGGTCATATTCCTATAATATATATATAGTTTAACTGTCCTAGGGTTTACACTCAAACGTAGTTCTAAACAAATATATGTACAGTTTATATTTGACAGTAATTTAAATAAAGACTGTAAATTGAAAGCTTGTAAAGCCTAACCTGGATGGAGTGGAGGCCTTTGAAGAAGTATGTACAGAGCCTCAACAGTATTTTTGTTGTTTTGTTGATAACAGTTGAATATATATGATAAACAGTTAATGGTTTTTTTGAAAACAGAAGAAGTGAAGATGGACAAAGGTCACATAGGTATCTGAAGAGTTTCACCGGGAATAATGCCCTTCAAATACCAGAAGAATGTTTTGAAAACAGAAAGAAGATTTTGAAAATACAGTTTTGAAAACAAGCTAAGAAGAGAAGATGTTTGGGACTTACACTCTATTAGAGGCCCAGTACTTTACAGTACGGGTGATAAAAACAGTTGGAAATGATTTGAAATGATATAAGGTTTTGTTGTTTGAAAACCTTAATCATTTGATTTATTCGGAGATTGAAAACAGTTTTGAGAATTGACAAAAGTCAACTTAACTAAGGTAAAAACAAAGATTTTTACTTAATTAAGACCTAAACAATTAGGGTTTTATCATAAAATTTATTTACAAAATGATTAGGTTAAAACAAAGTGAATATATATATTTAAAGTATTTAAGAAAACACTTAAACATACTATTTTAAACCTAATAAAAATATATGAAATAAATGACATTTTTATGATTTTTTTGATTATTCATAAAATAGATATGTTAAATGAAGAGTGTGTGAAAAATGAAGTGAAAATGATTTAATTTGATGAGTTAAATAATTATGTGAAGTTGTGAAGAAATTTAGTGTGAAAAGTGATAAAAAAAATGGTTTTGTCACCTAGAGGGGTTGAACTCACGCCCTCCAAGTCATTGGGCAAAACACCCACCATCTGGGCTACGCGCGCAGTTTGTTTAAGATGCACTTCCAACTTATTATATTTTCAAACAAGTGGCAAAACATTGAAAAATAAATGAAGCAAAAAGTCTGGGGCGAGGGGGATTCGAACCCCAGACTTGTGGCATGATGAGACTAAGGGCGTATAGGTGGCCACTGGGGCAAGTTGTTCAGTCGTTAATAAAACGCACACCATTCAAAATAAAATAAACTCTCCCCTGAGAATTCAAATTTGCGCGCCACCACCATCTTCGTCTTCAACCTCAAGCTCTCCATTTTTGAATTTCTGAACTTACTCGTTTCTCAACCATTTGCAACGATGTAAACATGAAACTTGCTCTAAATTCACTCACGATTCTAAATATGTAACTAACATGAACTATCATTAACTACATCTAACTAATTTACCACAAATCGTGAAGAACCCTAAAATTTCAAAATTAAATTAAATGACTATACTGAAAGATAAATGGATGATGATAGAGGGTTTTCAATCCTCTGATGATGCTGAACAAGATAGAATCGAGCTATTTCACAAAGAGTACTTAAATTAAAGAGAGGGAGTTCAGAAACTTACCTCTGAAAATGGAGATCGTGAGGATGATAGAGAGCAACTGGGCTTGTATGAATGATCCCAAAAGCTTCCTTGTGGCTCAGTGATGCTAACTGAATGCTTGTAATGACCTCAAACCTCCTGAATTGTTCTATGGACCTCCCTCGATTTCAGCTTCAAGTGAACATGGAGGGTGTTGATTCTCGAGTTACAGATGAGCTGCAGCCATCTGGTTAGCTTCACTATGACCTGAGGAGTGTGTCTGGATGATTGGCTTGCCTTGAAACCTTCTGAATCACTCCATGGACCTCCAACTGCAGATGCTCCAAAGTGAGAGCAACAATGGTGTTCCTCCACCTACAGAAGTGATCCAGGTGCTTGGATCACCTCAAATGACCTCCCTTGAGATGTTAGAATGCTCACTTCCCAAAGATAAGCTCTGGTTTGAAGAAATCGATTCTTCTTGCCAAAGAACTTTGAAAAATAATGAACAAGAGAAGAGAAAGAGAAAGCAAGTAATATGGTTGCTTTGGTGTGTTTTTTGAATGAGAATGAGGCCTCTATTTATAGGCAAATGTCTCAGTACTGATTGGGAGAGTGAGCTTGCTTAGTGAAGTAAGTTTGGTTTCTTAGCCATGAAGAAATTTCAAAGAATATCCAAATGTGATCATTGCATTTTCGAGCCACCTCCCCTATCCATTGATTCTATCTGATCTTAGGGGACAATTCAGATGCAAAGTGAGCTCTAATTGGTTGGTGAGAAGATTCCTTGGGTGATTCATCAATTTGCCATAAATTCTCAAATGTAATCATTACATAATCACATGTTCTTGTTTTAGGAATCTTCTTCAATTATCATGGTATGGCGAAAATGAATGCATGGCATGTTTGCAGATGTATTATGGGTCATGTAGCATCTGTATTTGAGGTCATGTGCACAAAACTTCAAAGTTCCAAAATGATGCATGACCTATAATTTCACTTCATGAGGCCAACTTTGAACAAGCATAACTCTTAGCTCAAATTGAATTTTGAGAAGGTTGAACACAATTTGGAAAGCCCTAAACATCTACTTTAAATCATTAGTTTATGTCTTCTTCAGAATCCTTTGGGAAATTTGTGAAAAATGAGGCCAAAGTTGGAAGAAAACTAGGTTAAAACACTTAGAAAAATTTCTAAGTGTTTATGACCTAAACTTCAAAATTTCCAAAACTTCATAAATGGTTGATCTTTTGAAAAAAGTTCCCTTGTAAGATGTTGTTTTATTTGGCAAGATCTACAACTTTCATGTTGGAAGTTTTTTGAGTTGTGTAGGTGAAATTTTGAGATTTCACCATGCCTTCAAAAACCCTAATTCCCGACTTTTCGCTCCTTGATGAATTTCCTTGAATTTCTTTGGCCAAATGACTTTGACATCCATATATTGATGATATTGATCTTTGAAAGTCATTTTTTGACCAAAAACCTTAAAAGTCAATGATGATCCTTCACAGTTGACTTTTTCCTGACAAAGTGAATTTTTGGGCTTTTGTGTAGAAATAAGATCTTCTCCCCAAATGGATGATATAAATGGATTATATGGAGGTAGTAGAGATCCTTGAATCATGTCTTGAGTTTTGGATTCATGCCCTGATTAAAAGTCAACTATCTTGGTGAATTAGGTCAAAACCCTAATTTGTCGACCATGTGAAAATAATGACTGTAGACTTTGAATTGAAGTGTGATGTCTAGTAGATCTTGTCATATGAGTTATTTGAAGATGATTGATGTCTTTGAATGACCCTCTGAGGTTTTTTAGGGTTTCCCAAATGTGATCCCTGATTTCAGTCCTTGATAGGCTCAAAACCCTAGTCTGGTGACCTGAGTAAACCTGTACTCAGATGACTGGATGTCTAATCAATCATAGATGAGAAAAAATGAAGTTCTTGGGCCCTATGATTGTATTAGAGACTAATCTTTGTATTGATTGATCCTTTGCCTGAGCTTTCTTGTCTTTGAGCATCCTCGATTAGGTACCAGATGGAGAAATGACTGCTCTGGGTACTTGTCTTGCCCTGATGAAAATCCTGAAGATATGTCATCTCAGGGGGGTCAAAAATTAGGGTATGACACCCGTACTCGATGTCGGTGATGAAACACTCAGTCGGGGAATTAATTGGGCCTTGCTTATTCGGAGATAACTTTTTGAAGATTGCTCTGTGGGGAATATTCCCACATTGCTGGTTTCGGGATGATGTCCAGATGATTAGGACATTACCTGAATGCTATTCCTGTTTTCCTTATAAACATCAATCATATTCAAATGCATATGTTCATTCAAAATTATCATTGGGACATTTACGCGTTCAAAACAGAAAAAGTGAAAACATTGATTTTGAGCATGAACTGTATTGATTTGAAAGAGAGCCATAATAGGCTAATTAGTACAAGGAGACAAAAATCCTAGTAGTAGGAAGTTGTCATAAAACCTTGAGAAATACTTATAAAGGAAAATAGCTATGTGAAAACAATCCAGTCAAGTTTCAACTCTGCTATTGCCAATCTGTCTTGGAGTATCTCATCCCTCACTTGTTGGAAGAAAATGATTGGACTGCTTGGTGCCTTTCGGACCTTTGATGTGTTGAAACTTTGAAGGTGAGTAGGTAGCCAAACGGGGCATAGTTGTACGCTTTATTCCCTAACTTTTGCCTAGGCCTCCTTTTCAGGTTTCCAGCCTAACGGGATAATTATTTTTTAGTCTCTAATTTTTGCCTGGATCGCCCTTTCAGGTTTTCAATCCACCGAGACGCTCATTTTTGCCTAAGTCGCCCTTTCAGGTTTTCAACTTAGCGAGCTTTTCTTTTCTTTAAGCGAAGTACTTTTTGACTATGTCCGCATTTACAGGGTGTGGGAAATCCTTGCCATCCATAGTGGTAAGAAACATGGCTCCACCGGAGAATACCTTCTTGATTACAAATGGTCCCTCATAAGTGGGAGTCCACTTGCCCCTGGGGTCGCCCTGTGGTAAGATGATGCGTTTTACAACCAAATCACCGATTTGATATGTCTGACTCCTGACTTTCTTGTTGAAGGCCTTGATCATACGTTTCTGGTATAACTGACCATGACAAATAGCCGCAAGCCTCTTCTCGTCAATCAAGTTTATCTAGTTCAATCGAGTATGAATCCAATCGTCTTCGTCTAGATCGGCTTCTTTAATAATCCTTAGAGAAGGAATCTGAATTTCAATTGGAAGAACTGCCTCCATACCATAGACTAAGGAAAATGGAGTTGCCCCTGTTGAGGTACGTGCTGAGGTGCAATAACCATGAAGAGCAAAAGGTAACATCTCATGCCAGTCTTTGTAGTGAGATAGAAGAAAGATCTCTCTATAGAGATAAGCTATGTCTATCTACTGTATAAAAGATTTGACTTTAGCTGGCTTGCATGAGGCCCAAGCTTGAGGCTTTTGATTGATTTATTTGACTATGGGAGATAACCTTACTGGGGAGAATAAACTAAGGAGTTTTTGTGTTCTGTACAAAGCCCAGAATTGAGGCTAACTCTAGTTGGAGAGTGTTTATTTGATGGACTTTTATTTGGTGTTCTGTACAAAGCCTAGAATTGTGGCTGACTCTACTTAGGGAGACTCTATTTGTGTGCCTTGTATGAAGCCCAAGGTTGTGGCTAACTGCTGAGGATAACTGAGTTTTTAAGACTATGAATGACTCTGTTTTGTGTGCCTTGTACAAAGCCCAAGGTTGTGGCTGACTCTTACTGAGGATGGTTATTAATTTGCCTTGTATGAAGCCCAAGGTTGTGGCTACTCTAGCTAGGGGGAATATTATTTTCTGCCTTGTACAAAGCCCAAGGTTGTGGCGGACTTTTAAAGAAACTAAGTATGGAAGACTCTATGGGGAAAAGATCCTAGAGATTAGGAATCTTTGACACAGGGAAATATGGTTTATCTGCCTTGTACAAAGCCCAAGGTTGTGGCTAAAAAATGAAAGACTCACTGGGGGAGTTTTATTCTGCTAGAGGTTTTAACAAACTAATTTATTATTTTTATGTTTTTGGAAGCTAACCCTTTCCAGGGATTTTGACTCAGCTGGAGAAATTGACTATTAAAAGACTGAATTTTTATCATGTTTTTTGGAGGCTGGCCCTTTCCAGGGGTTTTGACTCTTTTGGGGAAAATATCTCTTAAGAGAATGAATCTTTGGTTTTGAAGGAGTGATTTTGGAGGCTGACCCTTTCCAGGGGTTTTTGTTGAAATGAAAGAATGATGTGGAGGCTAACCCTTTCCAGGGGTTTTTGTTAAAATGGATGGCAGAAAGATTATCTAGTGGAGACTTCTTGTTTTAAAGCCCAAGATTAAGGCTGACTCTTACTGGTGATAAGCAAATATGGATCCTAGACTCTGCTAAGGAAGATTGATGAAGATAAGGGTGACAGAGACTATCCATGTCTCTCATTCCAAAAAGTGTACTCAATATGAAATTGAGACAATCTTAGCTTATTTAAAGTCTGGTTTAAAGAATAGAAGAAACTCACCAGGATAGGCTAAAAGGTAACTAAAGACCTGTTCGTATGTTTATAAGAAACCTGATGGGTCCTTGTATACAAGCTCAAGAGGAAGCTGGAAATGCTTGTAAGAAGCCTGTGGGTCCTTGTACAAAGCCCAAGAGGAGGCTAATCGAGGGTCATCGAGGGTCCTTGTTATAGCACAAGAGAAAGCTATGTGGTTTTGAACTTATTTTGGCTCTAAGCAAATGGGTAAGAGGTTTCACCGGGAATAATTCCTCTTTGGGTGGATGTGTCCTAGTTTGGGTTCTAATGCTTTTACCAAGATGTTTCACCGGGAATAATCCATCTTGGGGGTTTGAACTACAGATCTCTAATTAGGAAAGAGCCTTCACCGGGAAGACATTCTCAATCCTAGGCCATATTCCTATAATATATATATATATATATGGTTTAACTGTCCTAGGGTTTACACTCAAACGTAGTTCTAAACAATATATAAACAGTTCTATATTTGACAGTAATTTAAATAAAGACTGTAAATTGAAAGCTTGTAAAGCCTAACCTGGATGGAGTGGAGGCCTTTGAAGATGTATGTACAAAGCCTTACCACCAATTTTTGTTGTTTTGTTGATAACAGTTGTATATTTATTATAAACAGTTAAAGGTTTTTGAAAACAGAAGAAGTGAAGATGGACAAAGGTCACATAGGTATCTGAAGAGTTTCACCGGGAATAATGCCCTTCAAATACCAGAAGAATGTTTTGAAAACAGAAAGGAGATTTTGTAAATACAGTTTTTGAAAACAAACTATGAAAAGAAAAAGGTGCTGGGACTTACACTCTAATAGAGGCCCAATGAGAATGATTTACTGTTTATGAAAACAGTTGAAAAAAGATTGAAATGATATAAGGTTTTGTTGTTTGAAAACCTTAATCATCTGTTTAATCGGAGACTGAAAACAGTTTTGAACATTGACAAAAGTCAACTTAATTAAGGCAAAGATGAAATCTATACCTAATTAAGACCTAAATAATTAGGGTTTTATCATAAAATTATTCACAAAATAATTAGGTTAAAACAAAATGAAAATATATATTTTCAAAGTATTTAAGAAAACACTTAAAACATACTATTTTAAACCTAATAAAAATATATGAAATAAATAATATTTTTTATGATTTTTTGATTATTCACAAAATAGATATATTAAATAACAAGTGTGTGAAAAATGAGGTGGAAATGGATTTATTTGATAGGTTAAATAATTGTGTGAAGTTTGTGAATAAAACAAAGAAAAATAGTGGTAAAAAATTGGGTTTGTCTCCTCCAAGGTTTGAACTTACGCCCTCTAAGTCACCAGCTCAAAATAACACCACTGAGCCAACGCGCGCTTGGTGATTATAACACACACCCATTTGGTTATGTTTCAAAACAAGTGACAAATCATTGAAAAATAAAAGAATCAAAAAGTCTGGGGCGAGGGGGATTCGAACCCCAGACTTGAGGCATGAGGAGAATAAGGGCGTATGTGAGGCCACTAGGGCAAACGATGAATTCGTTTATAAAACGCATACCATTCAAAATAAAATAAACCTAGCCCATGGATTTGAATTTCGCGCGCCACCATAGTCATCTTCTTCCTCGAGCTCAAAGATTTTCAAATTTTTAACTCTCTGGTTTCTCAACTAAATGGCATGATGTAAACATCAATCTGGCTCTAAATTTCCTCACGAATCCAGATATGTAACTAACATTTATTTATATTAACTATAGCTACCTAATTTCTCAGAAAATATGAAGAATATATGAACCCTAAATTTAAAATTAAATGACAAGCAAGATGAATAAATGAATGATGATAGAGGGTTTTCAATCCTCTGATGATGCTGAACAAGATAGTATCGAGCTTTATCAAAAAGAGTACTTAAATTAAAGAGGTGGAGTTCAAAAACTTACCTCTGAAAATGGAGGTCGTGAGGATGATAAGGAGCACCTGGGCTTGTATGAGTGATCCTAAAAGCTTCCTTGGGACTCAGTGATGCTAACTGAATGCTTATTGTGACTTCAATCCTTCTGAATTGCTCTACCCGACACCTTCAATTTGAGCTTCAAGTGGACATGGAGTGTGATGAATCTTGAGTTACAGACGAGCTGCAGCCATCTGAACAGCTTCACTATGACCTAAGGAATGTGTCTGGATGCTTGGCTTCGTTGGAAACCTTCTGAATTGCTCTATGGACCTCCAACTGCAACAGCTCCAAAGTGAGAGCAACAATGGTGTTCTTCCACCTACAGAAGTGGTACAGGTGCTTGGATCACCTCAAATGAGCCCCCTTGAGATGTTAGAATGCTTACTTCCCAAAGAGAAGCTCTGGTTTGAAGAAAACGATTCTTCTTGCCAAAGAACTTTGAAAAACCATAAGCATGAGAAGAGAAAGAGAAAGCAAGGAATATGGTTGCTTTGGTGTGTTTTCTGAATGAGAAAGAGCCCTCTATTTATAGGCAAATGGTTCAGTACTGATTGAGAGAGTGAGCTTGCTTAATGAGGTTGATTTGGTTTCTTGGCTATGAAGGAATTTCAAAAATATCCAAAATGCAATGATGAGAATTTTGATTCCATTTGATCAATCCCCTAGCCCTCGATTTTGCTTGATCTTAGGGGACAATTCTGAGACAGAAATGAGCTCTAATTGGTTGGTGAGAAGATTCCTTGGGTGATTCATCAATTTGCCATAAATTCCCAAATGTAATCATTACATAATCACATGTTCTTGTTTTGGGAATCTTCCTCAATTCTTATGCTATGGTGAAAATGAATGCATGGCATGTTTTCATATGTGTTATGGGTCGTGTAGCATCCATAAGTGAGGTCATGTGCACAAAATTTCAAAGTTCAAAAATGAGGCATGACCTATAATTTCACTTCATGAGGCCAACTTTGAACAAGCATAACTCTTAGCTCAAAATGAATTTGGAGAAGGTTGAACACAATTTGGAAAGCCCTAAACATCTACTTCAAATCATTAGTTTATGGTTTCTTCAGAATCCTTTGGCAAATTTGTGAAAAATGAGGCCAAAGTTGGAAGAAAACTAGGTTAAAACACTTAGAAAATTTTCTAAGTCTTTATGACCTAAAACTTCAAAATTTCCAAATCTCTTAAATGGTTGATCTTTTGAAAAAAGTTGCTATGTAAGATGTTTTTTTATTTTTCAATATCTACAACTTTCATGTTGGAAGTTTTTTGAGTTGTGTAGGTGAAATTTTGAGTTCCCACAATGCCCTCAAAAACCCTAATTCCCGACTTTTTGCTCCTTGGTGAATCTCTTTGAATTTCTTTGGTCAAATGAATTTAATAACCATATATTGATGATATTGATCTTTAAAAGTCATGGTTTGACCAAAAACCTTAAAAGTCAAGGGTGATCCTATACAGTTGACTTTTTTCTGATAAAGTGAGATTTTGGATTTTGTGTGGGATCAAGCTCTTCTCCTCAAATGGGTGATGTAAATGGATTATATTGAGGTAGTAGAAGTCCTTGAACCATGTATTGAGTTTTGGATCCATGTCCTGATTAAAAGTCAACCATCCAGGTGAATTAGGTCAAAAACCCTAATTGTCGACCAAATGAAATTGATGACTGTGGATCTTGGATTGGAGTGTAATGCCCAATGGATGTTGTCATATGAGCTATTTGAAGATGATTGATGCCTTTGAGTGATGCCCTGGAGTTTTCTAGGGTTTCCCAAATGTGATCCCTGATTTTAGTCCTTGATGGGGGCTCAAAACCCTAGACTGGGTGTCAGATGAATAAGTGACTGCTCTGAGTATCTATTTTGTCTTTGATGAAAAGTCAAAAAGATATGACATCTCAGGGGGTCAAAAATTAGGGTATGACAGATGCCCCTATTTAAGTTTCTTTCATCTGGAGGGAGAGAGAGTAATATCTCGATTGCTTCAGAGTGAAAGAGGCTTAAATACCAAAGAATGCCCGAATTTTTGGGCGTTCCTGAGATGTTGCAATGATGAAAATCTTTGTATGACTTGATCCCGTTGTCGCACTTGGCGGGGGATAGGGAGACAAACTCCTGTAGAAACATGTTATGTGGATTCGGGTGAATGGATGGCAAAGTAACATGCGCAATCCATCTTCTTTAACTAAGTGTTAATACTTAGAAAAAGGTAAACAACCTCCCCTCGTTTCGGATGTCCATATCTCGAAACTGGTCTAAGTTGTGATTTTGGACAATATCTCAGATAAAGAGAAATTCTCCAAAGATTTGTTTCCTCATCAAACTTCTCATCAGCACTCGGAGATGAGATACCATTTGATGGTAATAAAGAAACTTCAAAGGTTTGTTTCCTCATCAAACTTCTCATCAGCACTTGGAGATGAGACGCCATTTGATGGTAATAAAGAAACTTCAAAGGTTTGTTTCCTCATCAAACTTCTCATCAGCACTTGGAGATGAGACGCCATTTGATGGTAATAAAGAAACTTCAAAGGTTTGTTTCCTCATCAAACTTCTCATCAGCACTTGGAGATGAGACGCCATTTGATGGTAATAAAGAAACTTCAAAGGTTTGTTTCCTCATCAAACTTCTCATCAGCACTTGGAGATGAGACGCCATTTGATGGTAATAAAGAAACTTCAAAGGTTTGTTTCCTCATCAAACTTCTCATCAGCACTTGGAGATGAGACGCCATTTGATGGTAATAAAGAAACTTCAAAGGTTTGTTTCCTCATCAAACTTCTCATTAGCACTTGGAGATGAGACGCCATTTGATGGTAATAAAGAAACTTCAAAGGTTTGTTTCCTCATCAAACTTCTCATCAGCACTTGGATATGAGACGCCATTTGATGGTAATAAAGAAACTTCAAAGGTTTGTTTCCTCATCAAACTTCTCATCAGCACTTGGAGATGAGATGCCATTTGATGGTAATAAAGAAACTTCAAAGGTTTGTTTCCTCATCAAACTTCTCATCAGCACTTGGAGATGAGACGCCATTTGATGGTAATAAAGAAACTTCAAAGGTTTGTTTCCTCATCAAACTTCTCATCAGCACTTGGAGATGAGACGCCATTTGATGGTAATAAAGAAACTTCAAAGGTTTGTTTCCTCATCAAACTTCTCATCAGCACTTGGATATGAGACGCCATTTGATGGTAATAAAGAAACTTCAAAGGTTTGTTTCCTCATCAAACTTCTCATCAGCACTTGGAGATGAGACGCCATTTGATGGTAATAAAGAAACTTCACCATCTTTCCTTTCGACTTGACGTCTTTGAAAGGATGTCATATGGCCTCATGACCTTTTGAGGGGCTAATGACTTTGCTTGAAAGCGGACAAACTGTTTTCGGGATGAAAACCACCATTCGTCGACTTATGCCGGGGAACCAACAAACTGTTTTCCTAAGAGGAAAACTGCCATTTGTCGACTCTGAAGGGGATGAAACATCTCAGAAACTGACAAACTGTTTAAAGAAACTGCCATTTGTCGATTTCTTGAATATTTAACAGACAAACCGTCTTTCCTTGGGGAAAGACTGCCATTTGCCAATTGCTTGGGGAACAAACTGTCTTCTACTGGGAGAGACTGCCATTTGTTGACCCTGCCGTGAAAAGAAACGAGTGAAGTGTCTTCTGCTGAAAGAGACTGCCATTCACTAACTCCGCTGGGGATCATTTGTCGATCCGCTGGGGTGGAAACAAATCATTTCCCGAGGTAAACTGTCATTCATCGACTCGTGCCGAGGAATCTGAACCATCTTCTTGAAGAAGATTATCATTTACTGACTCCGCTGGGGATTTGTTGAAACATCCTCCTGGGAGAAAACTTGTCGCTTGTCAACTTTGCCGGGAAATCAGAGTTATTTTCCTGATGAAAACTGTCATCCATTAACTCCGCTGGGGATTTATCCAACGACTTTGTGAGGAAGGCGAAATGCGAAACAAACTATCTTATCGAGTGTCGCTTTGCGGGAGAATCTCGGCTGGGGAACTCCAAAAGTGAACAAACTATCTCCTTAAAGGAGATTGCCATTTGTTGACTTGCTCGGGGAGATCCTTGTGTACGAACTGTCGTCTTGAAGAAGAAAGTTCCTCCATAACTCGCAGGGGAAACTCGAGTTCACGCCTTAATGACTCGGGCATTATCATGATCAAAGCCCGACTAGACTATGCAATTATGATGTAATGTATGCATGAATATTATGACAATTATAAAATGTAAAGTGAATGTGAATAGAATTGTCGCGGATGTGAAATCCTGGGATACGACTTTGAATTTTGTGTTGATCAGAAGATGTCTTCTTCTTGAAATGCACTCCATTGGGGATATTTGGTTATCAGTTGCCCGCTGTTTGGAAGTGAATGAAATAATTTAAAGTGAAGATCCGTCATCGGGAGATGTTCGCAAAGCGACCTCATGGGGAAATCTGGGTTCCCGGAGTCTCAACCGTTCTTGGAGCAACTGTTTGCATTCTCCCTATTGTTTGTAAACCTTAGAAAGAAATTTCACCTTTATTTTTGCAAGTAAATTCATTTTATTTTATGAAAACATTTGTTTCAAGAGAATGACTATTTAAACTTAAAATGCATTTCAAGAAACTGAATAAGACTCGATTGCAAAGAAAAGCACAAGGCTCAAATCATTATATATGGAATGGTAACCAGCCAAATGCTTGATTCCATGGAGTATTTACAAAGTTGGAAATTGGTAATTTTTGGGAAAAGGGCTACGATGAAACGTGATGACCGTTATCTTTCCCTTCCACTCTGAATTGCGCTGCATGCGTGCTTCGTAGAAGATGACCTACTGATGATGAATACTCCGCTATGGATCTCGAATGATCAAGTTTGTCCTGAACACAGTTACTTGCCATTTATCCCTAACTTTTGCGTAAACTACCCCTTTCGGGTTTTAAGTCTACCGGGATTGATTATATATTTTTTATGTCTCTAACTTTTGCCTGAATTGCCCTTTCGGGTTTTCGATTCACCGAGACGCTCTTTTTTGCCTAAGCTGCTCTTTGCGAGTTTTCAACTTAGCGAGCTGTTCTTTTGTTTATTTAGGCGAAGTATTTCTTGACTGCGTCGACGTTCACAGGACGGGTGAATTCTTCTCCATCCATAGTCGTGAGTATTAAGGCTCCTCCTGAGAAAGCTCTCTTGACCACGTATGGGCCGTCATAATTGGGAGTCCATTTCCCTCTCGAATCTGTAAGAAAACATTGAATCTTTTTGAGTACGAGGTCGCCTTCTTTGATTGTGCGAGGTCGAACCTTTTTGTCGAAAGCTTTCTTCATTCTTTGTTGATACAGCTGTCCGTGGCATAAAGCTGTCATGCGTTTTTCTTCGATTAAGTTCAATTCATCGAATCTGCTTTGACACCACTCGGCTTCTGTTAATTTTGCTTCCATCAAGACTCTCATTTATGGGATCTCAACCTCTATAGGTAGGACTGCCTCCATGCCATATACAAGGGAGAAAGGAGTTGCTCCAGTCGAAGTACGTACAGATGTACGGAAACCATGAAGAGCAAACGGGAGCATTTCATGCCAATCTTTGTAAGTGATGACCATCTTCTGAATGATTTTCTTGATGTTTTTGTTAGCTGCTTCTACAGCTCCATTCATCTTTGGTCTGTAGGGAGATGAATTGTGATGTTCAATCTTGAATTCTTCACAAAGCTCCTTCATCATTTTGTTATTCAAATTTGACCCATTGTCAGTGATTATCCTACTAGGAATTTCGTAGCGACATATGATGTGATTCTTGATAAACCTGACAACAACTTGTCTTGTGACGTTTGCATACGAAGCTGCTTCGACCCATTTGGTGAAATAGTCTATGGCTACCAAGATGAAGCGATGTCCGTTGGACGCTTTCGGCTCGATCATTCCAATCATGTCGATTTCCCACATGGAGAAAGGCCAAGGGGAAGAGAGTATGTTGAGAAGAGATGGTGGCACATGAATTCCATCGGCGTAGATTTGGCATTTGTGACACCTTTTTGCATACTGGTAGCAATCTGACTCCATCGTCAGCCAATAATATCCTGCTCTCAGTATTTTCCTTGTCATGGTATGTCCATTGGTGTGAGTACCAAAGGAACCTTCATGTATTTCTCTCATGAGTGTTTCTGCTTCTTTCTTGTCAATGCATCTAAGCAGAACCATGTCGAAATTTCTCTTATACAGAACATCTTCATTCAAGAAGAATCTGGCAGCTAATTTCCTCAAAGTCTTCCTATCTTTCTTTGATGCCCCAAGCGGGTACTCTTGTCTTTGAAGAAAGTTCTTGATGTCGTGATACCACGGTTTGTTGTCGATGATTGCTTCTACTGTGAAAACATGAGCGGGCCTATCCAGGCGCATAACATCGATCTGAGGAATGTCATTCCAATGATTTATCCTAATCATGGAAGAGAGCGTGGCTAATGTATCAGCCAAGTTATTTTCTTCACGAGGAATGTGATGAAAATCTACCCTGTCGAAGAATGGTAACAATCTTCTCGCGTAGTCTTTGTAAGGGATTAGCCCTGGTTGGCGTGTTTCCCATTCTCCTTTGATTTGATTGATGACCAAAGCAGAATCTCCATATACATCCAAGTGTTTGATTCTTAGATCCATGGCTTCTTCGAGACCCATGATGCAAGCTTCATATTCGGCCTCATTGTTTGTGCATTTGAAAGTTAATCTGGCGGTAAATGGAATATGGGTACCCTGAGGTGTAACAATGATTGCCCCAATTCCTCGTCCATAAGCATTGACAGCTCCGTCAAAGATTAAGCCCCATTGGGATCCTATCTCAGGTCCTTCGTCTGGTAGTGGCTCGTCGTAATCTTTCATCTTGAGGTACATGACGTCCTCGTCCGGAAAGTCAAAACTGGTTGATTCATGACCATTCAGTAGGTGGTGAGCCAAGTGCTCAGCTAGAATGCTTCCCTTCACGGCTTTCTTTGCGTGATACTCAATGTCATATTCTGATAACAACATCCGCCAACGGGCAATTCTCTCAGTTAAGCCAGGCTTCTCAAAGATGTACTTGATTGGATCCATATGAGAGATCAAACAAGTAGTATGCCGAATCATGTACTGGCGGAGACGCTTGGCAGCCCAGGCCAAAGCACAACAGGTTTTCTCGAGCATGGAGTAGCGGGATTCACAGTCAGTGAATTTCTTGCTTAGGTAGTAGATGGCATGCTCTTTTCTTCTTGTCTCGTCTTGCTGTCCAAGGACGTAACCCATGGAATCTTCTAAGACAGTTAAGTACATTATCAAAGGTCTTCCTTCCACTGGAGGAGACAAGATGGGTGGTTCGAGCAGATATTCCTTAATGCTGTCGAACGCTTTCTGACAATCGTCTGTCCAGATGCAACTTTGATTTTTCCGTAGAAATTTAAAAATTGGAGCACAAGTTGCAGTCATGAGATATATGAATCTCGAGATGTAATTCAGACGTCCAAGAAATCCTCTAAATTGTTTCTCGGTTCTAGGTGAAGGCATTTCTTGAATTGCCTTGACTTTATCTGGATCCACTTCAATTCCTCGTTTGCTGACGATGAAACCAAGGAGTTTTCCTGAGTAGACACCAAAGGTACACTTGTTGGGATTCAGGCGAAGCTGAAATTTCCGTAAGCGTTGAAATAACTTTGTCAGATTCTGTATGTGATCTTCCTCATTCTCTGACTTGGCGATCATGTCGTCCACATAGACTTCCACTTCCTTATGCATCATGTCATGGAAAAGTGTAGTCATGGCTCTTTGATATGTTGCCTCTGCGTTCTTTAGTCCAAAAGGCATAACGCGATAGCAGAACGTGCCCCAGGGGGTGATGAAAGCTGTTTTCTCCATATCTTCAGGTGCCATCTTGATTTGGTTGTATCCCGAAAATCCATCCATGAATGAGAAAACTTTGGATTTTGCTGTACTATCCACCAACATATCAATATGTGGTAACGGAAAGTCATCCTTAGGGCTAGCTTTGTTCAAATCTTTGTAGTCGACGCACATGCGGACTTTTCCGTCTTTCTTAGGAACGGGAACAATGTTAGCTAACCACTGAGGGTATTCTGAAGTGACGAGGAAACCAGCGTTGATTTGCTTTTGAACTTCCTCTTTGATTTTCATGGCCATCTCCGGATGAGTTCTTCTCAATTTTTGCTTGACCGGAGGGCATTCTGCTTTTAATGGTAAGTGATGCTCCACTATACTGGTATCCAACCCTGGCATATCCTGATAAGACCAAGCGAAGACATCTGAAAATTCTCTGAGCAGCTGTATCAAACTTTCTCTGATCTCTGAACTGAGCGAAGCTCCAATCTTAACCTCTTTTCTGTTTCCATCGGAACCAAGGTTGATGATCTCTAGAGGCTCATTGTATGGCTGAATGGCCTCTTCCTTTTGTTGAAGTAACCGTGAAATTTCCTTTGATATTTCTTCGTCTTCTTCCTCTGCCTCGAATACAGGAAACCCAAAGCTTGGAGAAGTCATACGGTCGCACGTTTCAACGGGGTATTTTATGATTAATCTGCATATGTGTGATAAGTTTTATTTAGACAACGAGGGAAGACTCGGTGTATGCAGTTAATGATATTTTGATGTTTTTTAAGGGTGTTTTTTAGGATTACCAATTTCCGAAAAAAGAAAAGGAAAAACTAACGAAGGAACAAAATGACATTTTTATTTATTGACAGTCATTTCTTGAAACAAAGACCCTATAAAACAAAACTCTATTGCTTTGGGCGAAGCAAAGAGGGACATTTTCCTAAGAAATAGTAAAATGCAAAGCCCTATGAAACATCTCTTCACCCTGGGCTATGGTGAGAGCACAAAATAACGGTGAAAGTTCCTACTTAGGAGTGCGAACAACAGTTGAAACTTCAACAGCTGTGCAATAGTGGCGAACCCCATTGTGCACTAAGTAATCTAGAACCTTAGGCTTAAGCTGGCCTGTGGTAGGTATTGATTTACCAACCACTGTCTTTGCAACACTCAGACGATCTTCTTCTACTTCGGCAGACTGAGCGGTGTGAGCATACCCATTTCCAAGTGGAGTATGTCAGACTTTCTTTTGAGGAAACTTCCAATCTTCTGAATGGAGAGACTCGTTGTCGGAGACACTTTCGAGATCATCCTCTTCTGTATTTTGGTCTTGCTCTTCTCCCAATATGGCATTGACTAGATATGTGAACTCTAAATCAGTAGCCTCGGAAGGTGATTTGGGGATATAATCCTCAATGATGACTTCACCAGATGCTGATAATGAATAGCAAGGGTTATATATCTCTTTTGACTGAGAGAGGTACTCGTAATCAATGTTCCATCCAGTTGGAACAATGTCTTCAAGAGAGATTCTTGAACTTTCAGGAGCGGAGTATTTCACCATGTAGTCGAATTTTCCGCTTGGTTCTCCTAATGTGCCCCAAGTCTCTTCGGGGATAGGAGGAACTTCTTCTGATGAACCATGACTTCTGGTGGTGAAGCTGTTGGCAACTTCGTCACTGCTTGGTTGAGTCTTTCTTTCAAATCCTTTAGTTGGATAACAGTAAGGTGAATCAGACTCTGGTAGGGAGATGTATCCTGCTTTGTTAAGATAGGATAGCCATTCCTCTTCATCGGTGTTTTCCGTACCGATGGTATTGACTGTTTGTTGAACAGGTTGAAGAAAACCTCCACTGCGGAAAGTTTCTTGAATTGGGAGAACTACCTCAATCCCTGGAATAGCCTTTGATGATGTTGGAAAGAATCCAACTCCTGTTCTGTTCTTGTTGTTGGTAGGAATATTAATGTTCCCCCAACCACTAGTAGTGCCATCCTTTATAACTTGGATTGCATCTTTGTATGAAGAAATAGACGCTGCTTTCTCTTTTCCTTTTTCCTTGTCCAAGGAAAGTGCTTGGAATTTAGTTCCAGTGACTTCTTTTGGTTCTATGTCGGAGAATGATGACAGGTTGCTGACGATCAAAGCTCGTTCTCCACATACGGTTACCAATTTGTCATCTCTTATGAACTTCAGTTTCTGATGAAGTGTTGAAGTAATTGCCCCAGCCTCATGAATCCATGGGTGACCTAGCAAACAACTGTATTGTGCCGGGATATCCATAACTTGGAAAGTGATTTTGAACGTCTGAGGTCCAATAGTTATGGGAAGATCCACTTCTCCAAAAACTGACTTTCTTGATCCATCAAATGCTTTGACGATGACGTGACTGTCCCTTAACGGGTGATCTTTGAAAGATAATCTTGACAATGTTGATTTAGGCATGACGTTGAGAGAGGATCCATTGTCTATTAGGACTCCTGTGAGTACATCACCCATGCAGCTAATTGAGATGTGAAGTGGAAGATTATGGTCCACCCCCTCTTCAGGAAGATCTTCGTCACAGAAACTCAGACTAGTTCCTGCGGAGATGTTGGCAATGATACTGTTGAATTGTCCCACAGTAACACTTGGTTCTACGAAAGCTTGTTCCAAAACTTTCTGTAGAGCTTCCCTATGAGCCTCATAACTCAATAGTAGGGAGAGAACAGATATCCTAGACGGAGTATGTAGCAGCTGATCTACAATGTTGTATTCACTCCTCTGGATTAACTTCAAGATCTCATCATTTTCTTTCGCTTGAACAGCATTGGTTGGATGATTGTCTTGCCTATGTGGGGCTTCTTCCGAAGGCTTTTCCACATTTGCTGTTGCTCTGTTGAAGACTCGTCCACTTCTAGTGACTCGACTAATGTCAGCAATGTTGACAACAGATGGTAATGGTATTTCCTTACCATTTTTAATGAATGTAGCATTGTACTTGTATGGTATAGCCTTGCTGGACTCATACGGTACAGGACCTGGTAAGTAAATGACTAACGGAGCAATTGCTGTCTTCCTGCTGTCATACTTGACTTTCATAGGTTTAACTTGATTAATTTGAGGAGATACGGTAAAGACTTCGTCATCTTCTCTGTTGGCAAGAACTGTAATGGTATTTTCATCCATCAGTTTCTGAATGTCGTTGCGAACGCGCAAACAACCTTGTGAATTTCTTCGACAAATTCTGCATCTACTGTAAGGATGGAAATCTGTTCCAAAGTAGGCAAGTCCATTCAAAGTCTTATGGAACCTGACTACCGATCCTTCGAGATCTTCAACTTTGTAGATTTTGTATTCTCCTGGATATCCTTGAACCATGTTGATGTCGTGCTCAGTTTTGACTTGAATGTGTTTAATCCATCCTAAGTCCATTTGTTTTTGTAATGCAGCTTGAACTACGGCACATCCTTGATTATTCTTTGGACAAATTTCACATGTGAAGTAGTTGTGAGGTGGTACATGACCGTATCCAGCTTGTCTAGCGTGCATCTTGACAAGATTTTCCCCTATCTGACGAATATCGTAGATTTGAATGACATTGGGGTGTTGGTCTATCAGATTCATTGAAGCTTCTTTATGCTGCGGAAAAGGATTTGCCTGGACATTAGGATTAGTGTCTTTGAAGGATAGCATTCCACTCTTCACTAATCTTTGGACGTCGGCCTTGAAACTGAAACATCTCTCAATGTTGTGACCTGGTGCCCCCTGATGATAGGGACAAGATTGATCAGCCTTGAACCACTGTGATGATTCATTTACAGGATTTGAAGGGCTCTTTGTCTGAATGAGTCCTTTCGCCAGTAGTGTTGGAAGAAATTCCGCATATGGCATTGGTATGGGATCAAAGGCAGGATACCTTGGAATCCGATTGTTGTTGAAATTTGGAGGTCGAACCTGCTGCTGAGGTTGCTGCGACCTTTGTTGAAATGGTTGTTGCGAAACCTGAGGTTGATAAGCTGGCGCTGAGTTAACAACCGGAGTTATTGTAGCAACCAGAGGTTGAAACCTCTTTCTGATTTTGTGCAAGACATTGCTGACATCTTGATCCTTTTTCTTCGGGAAAGAACTTCCATACTTCCTAGGACCAATAGAAGATTCTGGTTCTTTTTTCAAGCGTCCTTCTTGAACTGCTTCTTCTAAACGCACACCCATGTTTACCATGTCGGTGAAGTCACTTGGTGCACTTGCAACCATTCGTCCGTAGTAAAATGGACTCAAAGTTTTGAGATAGATTTTTGTCATTTCTTTCTCTTCAAGTGGTGGACAAATTTGAGCAGCAACTTCACGCCATCTTTGAGCGTATTCCTTGAAGCTTTCTCTATCCTTTTGAGTCATGGCCCGGAGTTGATCTCTGTCGGGAGCCATATCCAGATTGTACTTCTACTGTTTGACGAAGGCCTCTCCGACGTCTCGAAAAGTACGAATCTCTGAACTGTCCAAGTTCATGTACCATTTGAGTGCTGCACCAGTCAGGTTGTCTTGAAAATAATGAATGAGCAATTGTTGATTATCAGTCTGAGTTGACATCCTTCGAGCGTACATCACGAGATGACTTTGTGGGCATGAATTCCCTTTGTACTTCTCGAACTCTGGTACTTTGAATTTGTGAGGAATCTTAACATTTGGAACCAGACAGAGGTCTGCAGCATTCTTTCCAAATAGATCTTGTCCTCGGAGAGTCTTGAGTTCCTTCTGCATTTGTAGAAACTGTTCCTGGAACTCGTCCAATCTTTCATACACGCCAGCATCCTCACTGGGAGCGTGATGATATACTTGTCCTCCCTATGGAGGAAAAGTATGCATAATAGGTCGCGGAGAAGCCATGACAGCAGATCTTGGTATCTCAGCATTCTATTGTGTGAAACCCATTGCCGTTGTTCTTGGAACTTCAATTTCCAGAGGTTTGTAACCCTCCGGTGGACGCATATCCATGGTAGATCTTGGAACTTCAGAAACTGGAGGTATGTACCCTTCTGGAGTAAAGTTAGACGGCATGCCCCAAGGTCGATCGGGCGGCATGGTATACTGAGGAATAGGAGTAGAAACGATCTCGGAAACCACAGTCCTTTCCGGTTCTTCTGGTGTTGGTTGATTCTGCGCAACTACCAGGGCTTCTACCATACTATTGAGCCTTTCAACAGTACCTTTGAGAGTATTGATCTCTTCTCTGAGTTCTTCATTCTCTTGCTCAAAGTCTTCCATTCTTTTCTTGCGACTCGAACGAGTGTTGTATGGATGAGACAGCTTGAAAGTCTTTGTTCACCTCCTTCTCCCCCTCTCTTTCTGGAGAAAGGAAAGTGACTATTAGATCCGCGACAATTCTCGTGTCAGTGCGTACGACTAAAGCGATGCATGATATGTAATTAAGTTATTATTTTTCAAGGAAACACCATAATCATGTTATGAAACATCAAACTTTTATTAATTAAGCGAAAAACGCTGTTTTTTACACACTTTGAAAAAGGAAATACAGAGAAACTGAGAGAAAGGACTCTAAAACTTTGATGAAGAGACGACTTCACGTTCTAACATTTTCTTCTGTTTCTTGAGCTGAGCGTTCTCTGACGTGAGTTGATCGATGATCCAGGAAGCAGGAGGGATATGATGAGAAAGTGATGATTGTGTCACTTGTCAATCGAGTACTTCAAGTAACTCATCCTTCCTTCTTAGGATGTTTTGAATCTCAACATTTTCTGTGTTGACAATTCGGTACTTGTTCCTCCAAGCATTCCTTTCTTGGCATACCTTGTTTAATGCCGCTTGCAATTTTTCAACATCAGTTGAGAAAAGGTAAATTGGTTCCCTTAGGGGAATAGGTTCTTGATGTTGATATGGCATCCTGAGCTTGAATGCTCTGACGCGTACCCATTGAAGGTAAGGATACAAAGAGATGCAAAGATGTTTTCCTAACAATCTTCTCCCTTTTGTGTGAACAAGACGCCAGGCTTGGACAATTTCCTTCTTCAGCATGTTGCCATGATCGTCGATGTTCTTGAAGAACAGACCCTCCAATTGAATACTACTTGGAATATTTTTTCATAGGATAGCCATATTGAGGACGGGCTAAAGTTGGATTATAGCTGATTCCTCCCTTAGTTCCAGTAAGGGGTACGTTGGGATAACTTCCACAACTGAAGATGATCTTGGTTTCGTCGTTGTCAGGACTACACCAATCAATGTCTGTATGAGTGAGAGACATGATTTTTTGTGACCAGTAAAGGCCATCCCTCATGTTCCAGAAAGTGCTAGACTTTGGCAGGTGCGAGACGAACCATTCGTATAACAACGGTACGCAGCATGTGATTAATCCTCCTCGTTGCAGGTTTCTTGAATGCACAGAGTGATAAGCATCCGCAAGCAAGGTTGGAACTGGATTTCCAATCAAAAAGATCTTAATTGCGTTGATGTCGACGAAATCGTTAATGTTAGGAAACAAAAACAATCCGTAGATAAGCAATGCCAAGATTTCCTCAAATGCGCTCATATCTTGGATGCTGACGAAGTACCGAGCTTGATCTAATAGGAATTTGGAGGGTAATCCTTGAATTCCTCCTCTACTCGCCATATGAGTTCTGATGTCGACTACGTTCAAAGGAGTAGTTGCAGCAATGATAATGTTGTCAGGATTCTTTTCCAAACCGGAGTACGGATCTTGCGCGTACACGGGTATTCCAATCAGACGAGAGTACTCCTCTAACGTAGGCATGAGTTGATAATCTGGAAAGGTAAAGCAGTGATACGTTGGATCGTAAAACTGCACCAATGTGGGAAGGATCCCATCCACAATGTTAGTGCTGAGAAGAGGCAGAAGTTTTCCATACTTCTCCTTGAAAGCCTGGGGGTTGACCACCAGTTTTCCGAGCTTTTCCAATTCCTCGACCTTGGGAATCTTGAAGGTGTATTTCCTAGCTCTCTTTCTTCCGTAATCCATGATATAGATCCTTAAGTCCTTTCTCCGTTTCTCTCTTTCTCTGAAGTTCAAAACGTTCGTTATTTAGTTTCCTTGAAAAACGACTCGAAAAAGACTTTTTTTAATTATTATGAATGAATGATGCATGAATGCACACACAAGAGTTTTAAACAAACATGGCGTAGAAGGGTATAGTGGTCATGAAGTCACAACACAAACCTCGCCCCAATGGTAAACTAAGGATAAGGATTTTTGTACCTGTAGAACGGGTTCTAGGGGTCTCAGAGTTTTTGCTCAACCTTAAAGATACGTTGACTGGTATCTATAAGAGAGTTTTCTCTGAGTGTAGTATCTGCGTGACAATTACTTCCGTAATCACCGCTCTACGTCCTAAAAAAGGCTTTAAGTGGGGTTAATGTGTTTCTAGGTCCTCCTGGTACAAATCAGTCTCGGAATGCATTGGCGCAGTTAATCACAACCAGCCAGGAAAATCCCAAGAGTAGATTTGGAAACCAAGATTAGAGGGCCTTCACCGAGAATACATCCTCCATCCTATCTTATGTTGCACTCAAATCCGGGTATAGGATTTCTCACCTCAAGGGGGAATCAAGCCCTTTCCCGATACAGAATAAACAAAATAAACAAATATATATGCAACAAACACATGAAATGACACAGAGGTTAGGCAGGACCTCTCTTGTTTGAGGGGGAATTTGGCATCCCTAATTCCTCATTGGGGCTGGACCAACAACAGGTCAACCATTGGTTTGGATGAAAAACCAAGGTTTTGAACACTTATATCCCCAGCAGAGTCGCCATTTTTCTGTGGTGTCGTTTTTTTTACCTCCCCGTTTCACTTGGGAGGACGGCACGCTAGACCCTTCACGCGAAATTTGGAAGGAGAATGCGCCCGGGATGGGATGAATTTTGTTTCAGTTCTTCCTACGATATCACACGAACTTTCTTATTGTCCTACGAGTAGGAAAGGGAAAAAAAGATCTCAACTAAACCCTAGGAGTTTGCTAAGTGTGGGGATTCACCTAGACTAGAAATTCTGGAGTTCGGGGGGTCGGTTATACATAGGGAAGAGTTTAAGCACCCTACATATCCGTAGTACTCTACGGGAACCTTCTTTGTGTCATTGTGATTGTGTTTATTGCTAATGATTGGGAAAGTTTCTCCTTTGTGTTAGGAGAGAGAATTGAATTGATTAAAAAAGGACAGACAGACAGACAGACAGACAAACAAACTGACTATTTTTGGTATTTTATTAGCTCGCTGAGGTTCCTTGTGAACCTCATGCCTATATATCCCTAGTGGAAGTCAGAGCTTAATGTAGTTCGGGGAACTAACTAGGGAAATTAATTATTTTTGGTGCCTTGCTTGAAGCTCAAGGTTGAAGCTTTGAATTAAATCTCTGTTTACAATAAAGAGAAATGAAGCCATCTTTACAAAGAGGTATTTCTACTATACCACCACAAACATTTTAAAAGTGACAGAAAAGCTAAAAAAAATGATGTTTCATTAAGAGGGGAGTCTACTTGGTTGATCAAGTATGACAGCCATCGTGCTTCTTGAGTTAAAGAAAGATGCTCGTCCAAATTAGGGAAAGTTAATCACATGTCTGGTTACACTGCCAGCTCATGCCTTTCAAAATCCTAAATGGGAGACTTGGTTAAAATTAAAATGAAATGTAATGTTTGTTTGTTTGAATGTGGTGAGATAGAAGAAAGATCTCCCTATAGAGATAAGCTATGTCTATCTACTGTATAAAAGATTTGACTTTAGCTGGTTTGCATGAGGCCCAAGCTTGAGGCTTTTGATTGATTTATTTGACTCTGGGAGATAACCTTACTGGGGAGAATTTAAACTAAGGAGTTTTTGTGTTCTGTACAAAGCCCAGAGTTGAGGCTGACTCTAGTTGGAGAGTGTTTATTTGATGGACTTTTATTTGGTGTTCTATACAAAGCCCAGAATTGTGGCTAACTCTACTTAGGGAGACTCTATTTGTGTGCCTTGTATGAAGCCCAAGGTTGTGGCTAACTACCGAGGATAACTGAGTTTTTAAGACTATGAATGACTCTGTTTTGTGTGCCTTGTACAAAGCCCAAGGTTGTGGCTGACTCTTACTGAGGATGGTTATTAATTTGCCCTGTATGAAGCCCAAGGTTGTGGCTACTCTAGCTAGGGGGAATATTATTTTCTGCTTTGTACAAAGCCCAAGGTTGTGGCGGACTTTTAAAGAAACTGAGTATGGAAGAGTCTATGGGGAAAAGATCCTAGAGATTAGGAATCTTTGACACAGGGAAATATGGTTTATCTGCCTTGTACAAAGCCCAAGGTTGTGGCTAAAAAATGAAAGACTCACTGGGGGAGTTTTATTCTGCTAGAGGTTTTAACAAACTAATTTATTATTTTTATGTTTTTGGAAGCTAACCCTTTCCAGGGATTTTGACTCAGCTGGAGAAATTGACTATTAAAAGACTGAATTTTTATCATGTTTTTTGGAGGCTGGCCCTTTCCAGGGGTTTTGACTCTTTTGGGGAAAATATCTCTTAAGAGAATGAATCTTTGGTTTTGAAGGAGTGATTTTGGAGGCTGACCCTTTCCAGGGGTTTTTGTTGAAATGAAAGAATGATGTGGAGGCTAACCCTTTCCAGGGGTTTTTGTTAAAATGGATGGCAGAAAGATTATCTAGTGGAGACTTCTTGTTTTAAAGCCCAAGATTAAGGCTGACTCTTGCTGGTGATAAGCAAATATGGATCCTAGACTCTGCTAAGGAAGATTGATGAAGATAAGGGTGATAGAGACTGTCCATGTCTCTCATTCCAAAAAGTGTACTCAATATGAAATTGAGACAATCTTAGCTTATTTAAAGTCTGGTTTAAAGAATAGAAGAAACTCACCAGGATAGGCTAAAAGGTAACTAAAGACCTGTTCCTATGTTTATAAGAAACCTGATGGGTCCTTGTATACAAGCTCAAGAGGAAGCTGGAAATGCTTGTAAGAAGCCTGTGGGTCCTTGTACAAAGCCCAAGAGGAGGCTAATCGAGGGTCATCGAGGGTCCTTGTTATAGCACAAGAGAAAGCTATGTGGTTTTGAACTTATTTTGGCTCTAAGCAAATGGGTAAGAGGTTTCACCGGGAATAATTCCTCTTTGGGTGGATGTGTCCTAGTTTGGGTTCTAAGGCTTTTACCAAGATGTTTCACCGGGAATAATTCATCTTGGGGGTTTGAACTACAGATCTCTAATTAGGAAAGAGCCTTCACCGGGAAGACATTCTCAATCCTAGGCCATATTCCTATAATATATATATATATATATATATATATATATATATATATATAGTTTAACTGTCCTAGGGTTTACACTCAAACGTAGTTCTAAACAATATATAAACAGTTCTATATTTGACAGTAATTTAAATAAAGACTGTAAATTGAAAGCTTGTAAAGCCTTACCTGGATGGAGTGGAGGCCTTTGAAGATGTATGTACAAAGCCTTACCACCAATTTTTGTTTTTTTGTTGATAATAGTTGTATATTTATTATAAACAGTTAAAGGTTTTTGAAAACAGAAGAAGTGAAGATGGACAAAGGTCACATAGGTATCTGAAGAGTTTACTGGGAATAATGCCCTTCAAATACCAGAAGAATGTTTTGAAAACAGAAAGGAGATTTTGTAAATACAGTTTTTGAAAACAAACTATGAAAAGAAAAAGGTGCTGGGACTTACACTCTAATAGAGGCCCAATGAGAATGATTTACTGTTTATGAAAACAGTTGAAAAAAGATTGAAATGATATAAGGTTTTGTTGTTTGAAAAACTTAATCATCTGTTTAATCGGAGACTGAAAACAGTTTTGAACATTGACAAAAGTTAACTTAATTAAGGCAAAGATGAAATCTATACCTAATTAAGACCTAAATAATTAGGGTTTTATCATAAAATTATTCACAAAATAATTAGGTTAAAACAAAATGAAAATATATATTTTCAAAGTATTTAAGAAAACACTTAAAACATACTATTTTAAACCTAATAAAAATATATGAAATAAATAATATTTTTTATGATTTTTTGATTATTCACAAAATAGATATATTAAATAACAAGTGTGTGAAAAATGAGGTGGAAATGGATTTATTTGATAGGTTAAATAATTGTGTGAAGTTTGTGAATAAAACAAAGAAAAATAGTGGTAAAAAATTGGGTTTGTCTCCTCCAAGGTTTGAACACACGCCCTCTAAGTCACCAGCTCAAAATAACACCACTGAGCCAACGGGCGCTTGGTGATTATAACACACACCCATTTGGTTATGTTTCAAAACAAGTGACAAATCATTGAAAAATAAAAGAATCAAAAAGTTTGGGGCGAGGGGGATTCGAACCCCAGACTTGAGGCATGAGGAGACTAAGGGCGTATGTGAGGCCACCAGGGCAAACGATGAATTCGTTTATAAAACGCATACCATTCAAAATAAAATAAACCTAGCCCATAGATTTGAATTTTGCGCGCCACCATAGTCATCTTCTTCCTCGAGCTCAAAGATTTTCAAATTTTTAACTCTCTGGTTTCTCAACTAAATGGCATGATGTAAACATCAATCTTGCCCTAAATTTCCTCACGAATCCAGATATGTAACTAACATTTATTTATATTAACTATAGCTACCTAATTTCTCAGAAAATATGAAGAATATATGAACCCTAAATTTAAAATTAAATGACAAGCAAGATGAATAAATGAATGATGATAGAGGGTTTTCAATCCTCTGATGATGCTGAACAAGATAGTATCGAGCTTTATCACAAAGAGTACTTAAATTAAAGAGGTGGAGTTCAAAAACTTACCTCTGAAAATGGAGGTCGTGAGGATGATGAGGAGCACCTGGGCTTGTATGAGTGATCCTAAAAGCTTCCTTGGGACTCAGCGATGCTAACTGAATGCTTATTGTGACTTCAATCCTTCTGAATTGCTCTACCCGACACCTTCAATTTTAGCTTCAAGTGGACATGGAGGGTGATGAATCTTGAGTTACAGATGAGCTGCAGCCATCTGAACAGCTTCACTATGACCTAAGGAATGTGTCTGGATGCTTGGCTTCGTTGGAAACCTTCTGAATTGCTCTATGGACCTCCAACTGCAACAGCTCCAAAGTGAGAGCAACAATGGTGTTCTTCCACCTACAGAAGTGATCCAGGTGCTTGGATCACCTCAAATGAGCCCCCTTGAGATGTTAGAATGCTTACTTCCCAAAGAGAAGCTCTGGTTTGAAGAAAACGATTCTTCTTGCCAAAGAACTTTGAAAAACCATAAGCATGAGAAGAGAAAGAGAAAGCAAGGAATATGGTTGCTTTGGTGTGTTTTCTGAATGAGAAAGAGCCCTCTATTTATAGGCAAATGGTTCAGTACTGATTGAGAGAGTGAGCTTGCTTAATGAGGTTGATTTGGTTTCTTGGCTATGAAGGAATTTCAAAAATATCCAAAATGCAATGATGAGAATTTTGATTCCATTTGATCAATCCCCTAGCCCTCGATTTTGCTTGATCTTAGGGGACAATTCTGAGACAGAAATGAGCTCTAATTGGTTGGTGAGAAGATTCCTTGGGTGATTCATCAATTTGCCATAAATTCCCAAATGTAATCATTACATAATCACATGTTCTTGTTTTGGGAATCTTCCTCAATTCTTATGCTATGGTGAAAATGAATGCATGGCATGTTTTCATATGTGTTATGGGTCGTGTAGCATCCATAAGTGAGGTCATGTGCACAAAATTTCAAAGTTCAAAAATGAGGCATGACCTATAATTTCACTTCATGAGGCCAACTTTGAACAAGCATAACTCTTAGCTCAAAATGAATTTGGAGAAGGTTGAACACAATTTGGAAAGCCCTAAACATCTACTTCAAATCATTAGTTTATGGTTTCTTCAGAATCCTTTGGCAAATTTGTGAAAAATGAGGCCAAAGTTGGAAGAAAACTAGGTTAAAACACTTAGAAAATTTTCTAAGTCTTTATGACCTAAAACTTCAAAATTTCCAAATCTCTTAAATGGTTGATCTTTTGAAAAAAGTTGCTATGTAAGATGTTTTTTTATTTTTCAATATCTACAACTTTCATGTTGGAAGTTTTTTGAGTTGTGTAGGTGAAATTTTGAGTTCCCACAATGCCCTCAAAAACCCTAATTCCCGACTTTTTGCTCCTTGGTGAATCTCTTTGAATTTCTTTGGTCAAATGAATTTAATAACCATATATTGATGATATTGATCTTTAAAAGTCATGGTTTGACCAAAAACCTTAAAAGTCAAGGGTGATCCTATACAGTTGACTTTTTTCTGATAAAGTGAGATTTTGGATTTTGTGTGGGATCAAGCTCTTCTCCTCAAATGGGTGATGTAAATGGATTATATTGAGGTAGTAGAAGTCCTTGAACCATGTATTGAGTTTTGGATCCATGTCCTGATTAAAAGTCAACCATCCAGGTGAATTAGGTCAAAAACCCTAATTGTCGACCAAATGAAATTGATGACTGTGGATCTTGGATTGGAGTGTAATGCCCAATGGATGTTGTCATATGAGCTATTTGAAGATGATTGATGCCTTTGAGTGATGCCCTGGAGTTTTCTAGGGTTTCCCAAATGTGATCCCTGATTTTAGTTCTTGATGGGGGCTCAAAACCCTAGACTGGGTGTCAGATGAATAAGTGACTGCTCTGAGTATCTATTTTGGCTTTGATGAAAAGTCTAAAAGATATGACATCTCATGGGGTCAAAAATTAGGGTATGACACATACTCGGCTATATTGTTAGTGCAGTTGAAACATAATCTTGCAGTGAATGGTGTATGTCCTTCTGCAGGAGAAACGGTCACAGCTCTGATGCCATTACCAAGCGCATTAGAGGCTCCATCAAAAATCATAGTCCATCGGGACCCTGGCTCGGGTCATTCCTCCGGTCCGGGTTGTTCGTAGTTAGTAACTAGCATAATATCTTCATCTAGGAAGTCAAAGTTCAATGCTTGATAATCATCCACTGCTTGATGTGCCAGATGATCAGCTACCACACTTCCTTTGATCGCCTTTTGCAAAGTGTACTGGATGTCATACTCTGTTAAGATCATTTTCCATCTTGCTATTCTTCCAGAGAGAGTAGGTTTTTCGAACACATATTTGATAGGATCCATTTTGGAGATCAGCAAAGTGGTATGGTTTAGCATATACTGTCTTAGTCGGCGAGCCGCCCATGCCAAGGCACATCAAGTTTTCTCGAGCAGTGGGTATCTTGTTTCACAATCGGTAAACGTTTTGCTAAGATAGTAGATTGCATGCTCTTTTCGGCCAGACTCGTCATGTTGCCCCAGTACACACCCCATTGAATCTTCTAACACTGTTAGGTACATTATCAGAGGTCTTCCTTCCACTGGCGGTAACAAGATTGGTGGTTTTTGAAGATATTCTTTGATCTTGTCAAAGGCTAATTGGCATTTGTTGTTCCATCTTTCTACTTGATCTTTCTTCAACAATTCGAAGATTGGCACACAAGTAGTAGTCATATGGGCAATAAATCTGGCGATGTAGTTCAGACGTCCCAAGAATCCTCTGACTTGTTTCTCGGTACGGGGTATGGGCATTTCTTGAATGGCTTTGACCTTGGCAGGATTAACTTCAATACCCTTGCTGCTGACTATGAAACCTAAGAGCTTATCGGATCTTACTCCAAAGGTACACTTGTTCGGATTCAGTCGCAACCTGTACTTCCCGAGTCTGTCAAACAGCTTGTGTAGATGACCCAGATGTTCTTCTTCGGTGTTGGACTTTGCAATCATATCATCCACATAAACCTCTATTTCCTGATGAATCATATCATGGAACAGAGCTACCATCGCACGCTGATACGTTGCTCCTGCATTCTTTAAACCAAAGGGCATCACTTTGTAACAAAAGGTTCCCCAGGGTGTTATGAAGGTTGTCTTTTCCATGTCTTCGGGCGCCATCTTGATTTGATTGTAACCTGAGAATCCGTCCATAAAGGAAAATACCTTGCATTGCGCAGTATTGTCAACCAGTACATTGATGTGAGGTAAAGGGAAATCATCCTTGGGGCTTGCCCGATTTAGATCTCTGTAGTCTACACATATTCTGACTTTCCCGTCTTTTTTAGGCACAGGCACGATGTTAGCTATCCATGGAGGATAACTCACAACTTTTAGAAAACCGGCATTGAATTGCTTCTCAACCTCGTCTTTAGTCTTCTTGGACATGTCGGGCCTACTTCTTCGCAGCTTCTGCTTAACTGGAGTGCTACCTTCTTTGATTGGCAGGCGATGGACCACAATATCCGTGTCGAGACCAGGCATATCTTCATAGGACCAAGTGAATATCTCGACGTAGTCTTGTAGCATTTGAATCAGTCTTTGCTTGACATTGTCTTCTAAATCAGCCCCTATCTTGACTTCTTTCTTTTCTTCGTCACTGCCCAGGTTGATAACCTCAATTGGCTCTTCATGCGGCTGTATAGTCCTTTCTTCTTGTTCTAATAGCCTTGCAAGTTCCCTAGGTACTTCACAATCTTCCTCACTTTCGTCCTCAGTTTGGTAGATCGGATTTTCAAAGTCATGACTGGCAATAGCAGAATTGTTATCAACAGGATCCAGAGTGAATGTGAATCTGCATTTATTATGTGGGTGTGTGTAAGAACACATAGATATTTTAAAATGAATAAAGTAAAGAAAGAAACAAAAAGGATCGCAAAATTTTGAATATGCAAACGTCCCATGATTTTACTGAATGAACATATGATCATGGTATGACAAACCCTTATAAAAAGGACCAGTGTGCTTCGGGCAAGGCACCTGGCTTTTAAGTTCATGGTTCGATAGTACAGGAACCATTTTTATTTTTGAACATATAAACAACGAGAACAGGAAATTGCATTTACTCCTGATCAAAGGAGATAACATCTTCGGCTTCCCAGTTGTTCAATCCATTGTTGTGAGTAGGGAATATCCAGTTGCTCCAGTTGCAGTTGTGTTCTTCGTCTTCCACAGCATTGACTTCTTTGGTGACGAGATGAGTTGTTGATCCTTCAGGATGAGCAAGATGCTCTGCTGGATATGAGAGCCCAAGCTGAGGTACCTCTGTTGGCTGAGAGAGATACTCGATAAGATCTTCCCATCCAGTTGGGATGATGTCTTTGATAGAGACTTGTGCACTCTGGGGAGCAGTGTACTTCACCAGAAAATCATTCTCGCCATTTGGTGTTTCCCAGACTTCTTCAGGAGTGACATGGCTTGTGATTGTCATATTGTCTTCGAAATGTTCATCCCATCCAGTTGGGATAATGTCTTCGATAGCGATTTGCGAGCTCAGAGGAGCGGAATACTTCACCATAAAGTCGTACTTGCCACTTGGTTCTCCCAGTGTATCCCATACTTCTCTTGGAATAGGTGGACTAGGTGGACTTTGGTATTGCTTAGCAATGGAACCTGTGATACTTATGTCATCTTCGAACTGATCATCCCATCCAGTTGGGACAATGTCTTCAATGGCAATCAAAGAACTCTGAGGAGCAGTGTACTTCACTAGAAAGTCGTACTTACCGCTTGGTTCTCCCAAAGTATCCCAAACCTCCTTGGAAACGGGTGGAACTTCATTTGGATGTTGCTTAGTAATATGGCTTGAGATCAATTTGTCGTCTTCAATAGCATTTACTCCTTGGCTGATGAAATAGGACCTTAATTCTCCAGAACGAGGACTTTGATCATTCTTCTGAGTTCCATTAGCATAGCCCAGACCTAGCTTATCGAACTTGTAAGGCATATCAAGGAGTTGTCCCCATACTGTGCACCCACCCTCTTCGATCACAGCCTTAGCATCTTTGAGAGAAGCCATTGTTGGAGTTATTTTTGTAGCAGGAGTAGCAGAAATATGTTTGGCAGTAGAGACAGCTGGAGGGACCACCTCAAAAGATTGGCGGGGGTTTCAATGAATTCACCATCCATCTCAACATACTTGGAGTTACTCCGGTGACTAACCACATATTCTTCTTCACCATGAACCGTGACGACCTTTCCTTTTATCGGATATTTTAACCTCTGGTGCAGGGTAGAAGTTACAGCGCTTGCCCCATGTATCCAAGGGCGTCTTAGTAAACAGGAGTATGTGTCATACCCCAAATTTGTCCTACCCTATTCATGTGGCTTATGGTTCATGTGCATACATTACTTAGGTCATAACTCATAAGATTACTTAGGTCATAACTTAGGTTCATGTCCTACCCCAAATTTGTCCTACCCTATTGTAATATTTTGAAACACAAAGTTCAAGATCTCATTGACTCCAAAGGGATATCATTCACTCCAAATGGTCTTCACATAAATTGAAGGGTTCATGGGGCTCCCGATCGAGGGATAAGCAAGACCTGGTCTATCTTGAGCAGTGCGCCATTTGCATTGCTCGAATCCCTTATAGCATTACAAATTCTGGGGTGACTTTGTCAGATTCTTTTCCATGTGGTAACCAAGAGTGTTCCACACAATGCTCCTCATTCTCAAGTTGCTTCCCTATTTGTTGGAACTTCAATTGGTTAGGATTCTAGTATTGGGTCTCCTTCACCACAAGTAGCTCTCTTGAGTTTGATGATCATACAAGATTCTTTCCATTTATGATGGTAACTACTACTCTAGCAACTATGCTTGGGGCTCCCGCACGAGGGATAAGCAAGACGTACTCTTATCTTGAGCATTGCATCACTCGCATTGCTCGAATCCCTAAAGTAAGGCAAAAGTCTACAACTCTTGGGTGACTTCGTTGGAGTTTTCTTTTGAAGTAACCTGAAGTGTCTGGAAGGAACTGCAAAAAGTATTCAAGATCAACAAATCCAGACGGAGTCAAGCCTCCTCAACTATGGCAATCATCAATTCATTTCTGCATTTTCATTTGTAATTTTCCTTGTTTTGTTAAGTGTTACGTTCATGTAAAACTTGTTTGTTTTTTAAAATAATAAAAAAATGCACTGCATATGCTAGTTTCGAATCAATCCATTCGTGTTCACTCATATCTTTCTGTCTATCGATATCAAACTCTGGATTAAGCAAAAATATCAAAAGGAGAATGATGGAAAAAATGAAAACGCAAAATCTCTAATTGTGTGCTTTTGAATAAAACCCCGTTGAGGATGTACAGGCATTGTTTCTAATCCCCAAACACTGGAGATATAAGGGAGATAGACCCTCGTTAACCCCTTTGAGCCTTGAAGTAGGAGTTTCTTTTCTATACAAAAAAAACCCTCACATTTGACCCAGGGGCAGGGTAGCGTTCACTTAACTCGATCGAGCATTCAAAATTCATTAGGAGTGTGCATCCAAGGATACAATAATGGTTATCCTTCAAAAGGTTTAGAAAAGTCAATACCACAATGGTAATCCCTCATCAATCAAAGAATGAGGCAGTCACAATCACTCCCACAAGTCAGAGATTCAGGATCACACGACTTATTCAAAAAGAAAGGATTGAAAAAAAAAAAAAGAGCCCGCTAAGTCAACAACTTGAAAATAAGTGACTTAGGCAAAAATTAGGGCATCCCGCTGGACTCCAAAATAAAATTCAAAAGAATTTGTCCAGGCAAAAGTTAGGGAAACAAAAAGAAAGGCAAAGCAGAAGCGAAAAACGAGGATTACAAAATAAAGGTCCTCATCAAAGGAACAAAGTCGTGTGATCAGACACCAAAAAACGAAAGTGAGTGACTGCCATGTCCAAGAAGACTTCATTGGTTCCTCAATTATCTCAAACTCCTCTTGAGGGATGAACGCTCGTATCAGGTTAAGTTGAATTTAGGACTGGAGAACATCACGAAGAATGGGTGGGTTAGGTTAGACTTTGAGCCTTAAATCCTTCTTTCTAAAAACTGTGAACCAGGCCACGTTACAACCCTTAAAAGACCTAATTGAAGCAGGGTTCATTTCAAAAGCAAGTTGTGTAAAACTGACTCCTAGATGTTTGCTTACCATTTATGTTGATATTGATATGACAAATAATTCAAACACTGAATGTCACAACTTTGTTTTAATAACTTTGATTTCGAAGCTAGCATAAGCATTGCATTAATATTAGCATCTTCAAAACAAATATCTTTTACTTGTGAATAGACACTTGACATCAAGGAAGATCCAACAATGAACAATTGCAGAAAAAGTTGATCGATTCCATGAGCCATTCACTTCAAAGACTGATTACTCCAAGGGGCGAGTTGTGTGAAAACTCTGTCAACTGAAGCATCCATTCACTGTTGGTCAATCTGGGGCAATTGAATCGAGGTTCGACCTCTCAAAGTCAGCATATCTGGGGCAATCAATTCGAGGAATCTCTCTTGGGTTCAACCAATCTGGGGCAATTACGTCGAGACTTGACAAATCTCTCCAAGGATCCTCTGGGGCAAATTCCTTCATAGTCCACGAATCTTGGGGCACAATCTTCTGAGTTGTATTGCTCTCCCCGATCATAGGAGTTTATTTCTCCTGGAACTTCGGTCTCTCCCCAGGCACATGAGTTTATGGGAGTTTGTTCCACTCCCCCCAACCTGGTCTCCTTGTCTGAATTTCTCATCCTCAACATGCTGAATCGAGGGAATCTCCTCAAACTCATGATTCCCCAAGCAGTATAGGATGTAAGGAAAGTCGAGCAAAGTCACCTCCTCCCCAGCAGAGCTATGTTCTAACCCTCCACACAGTTGCCAATAATTTGTGGCACTATGAGGTTTCCAACGCCCATCCGCAACGGCGTTTCAAGACAACGAGCAACGGACCCCAATGATCATGCTTCTCTATCTCACTAACGCCTTTATTTGGCACTTTTGCATATAGAATCCATTGCATACAGCATTGCATCCTCAAAGCGTAGCATATCCATTAAAATGGAGCATTACGCCATAGAAAAATTCAAACACGCATACAAAGCATAAGCCAGATAATACAAATCAACATTCAATCAGGACGATGATACATCCCCACAGAAAAAGTTGTCCTTACAAACTCGGATTGATATCTGCTACTACATCACAAATCTCCTCAAACCATGGTGCCAATACCTGGTATTCTCAATCCCCAAAAGAAATCTTATCTTCTCTCTCCTGTCTTTCTATGTCGGAATCGTTGTCTCCGAGGTTATTTCCCGTGTGCTGCGTGAAGATTAGAGTGTGAGTGAGGGTGGGCATTCAACCCAGCTCATTTTTTAATCATTTGAATAACCATACTTGGTGTGTGGCAATTCGAACGATTGCCGCTCTTGATGAGTTACACCCCGCCTTTGGCCTGAGGGATTAATGTAATTCTTATGCTTCGCCAGCATCAACATCTTCGTGATTATGTCTTTTGATCGAGTCTAGTCGTGACTAGTCTCCGTGATCTCTTCCCTCGTACGGGAAAACTTTTAGATCCAACCCCCGTGTTGTGTATTCTTTGCCTTCCGTCCTGGCAAACCATTTCAAAACTAATTTCCAACCTCAGTGTTGATATTAATTCTTTCTTCCTTTGACCTCAGTGTCGATACCTTTCTTTTCCAACCTCAGTGTTAACGCTTATCCTTTCCTTGTCCAACCTCTATGTTGATGCCTATCACTCCTTCACCGACCTCTGTGTCGATGCCAATCGTTATTCACAACCTCAGTGTCGATGTTTATCTTTCCTCGTCCCAACCTCGGTGTTGATGTCCTCGACCTCAGTGTCGACGCCTTTCCTTTCACAACCTCAGTGTTGATGTCCCCCAACCTCAGTGTTGATATGCTCCAACCTCAGCGTTGACGTCCTCCAACCCCAATGTTGATGTTTATCCTTTCTTTCAATTCTTATGGATCGTAGGTCCGTTGACCTTATCCTCATCTTTTTCATTTCTTGTGGATCGTAGGTCCGTTGACCTTATCCTCATCTTTTTCATGTCTTGTGGATCGTAGGTCCGTTGACCTTATCCTCATCTTTTTCATTTCTTGTGGATCGTAGGTCCGTTGACCTTATCCTCATCTTTTTCATTTCTTGTGGATCGTAGGTCCGTTGACCTTATCCTCATCTTTTTCATTTCTTGTGGATCGTAGGTCCGTTGACCTTATCCTCATCTTTTCCATTTCTTGGGGATCGTAGGTCCGTTGACCGTATCCTCATCTTTTTCATTTCTTGTGGGTCGTAGGTCTGTTGACCTTACCCTAGTTTCGAGTCACGGATCGTAGGTCCTACCTTTCCATCAAACCCATACTTTCCAATCATAGTTTCATACAATAATCATTTCCATTGAGAACCTTGTATTGGCACCTTGGCTACGTTACAAGCTATCACCATTCAAATCCAGTTATTCACTGTAAGTATTTCCACCAGAAAAACAATAAATTTCCCTTTCCCCAGCAGATATCAAAACAAAAACAAAGAATAAAACCATACCATCTTTTCAGGACAAATTTCAGGTCTTGGTATTTAATCTTCTTCTATCTCGAGCATTCGAAAGGCTAGCGCCAATCTCACCCTCGAGTATAAGACGATTAAATAGGGGCAGCTGTCATACCCCAAATTTGTCCTACCCTATTCATGTGGCTTATGGTTCATGTGCATACATTACTTAGGTCATAACTCATATTCATGCATCCATATCATTGGTATTATTCAAAAAAAAGAGCTCTATTGCAAAGAAGTTTGATCAGAGAACAAGGAAGACTGAGGTATAATCATATGGTTCTATGCTCATTGAAGTCCTCCTGGATTGGGGTGTCTCTCTGCTTCAAATCAGGGCATTGATTGAAGAGTGCAAGCTTGCAAATCATCTGGTTCGTTAAATCAGGGTTTCTTTGACCAAAGTCAACCAGTTGACTTTCTGGTCAACATTTAATCGGGAATGGCTCCTATGTGTGGAAAACTTCTCATGCTGACCTTGTGGAGGGGTTTGTTTGACTGGATTCGATTGGAAGAGGTTTAATCGGGAATTTCATCAATAGTCGGAAAAATCGGAACAGTTGACTTTTGGGTCAGAATCAGAGGAATTATTCAAATATTGACTTTTGGTGGAAAATCGGGCAAGAAAAGTCAAAGAATGGATAAAATCGGGAGTTTGACAAAAAGCTGCCAAAAATAGAAAAAATGACAAAAAAGGCAATTTTCAACACTTAGAAAATTTTTGGGTGTTTCGAATCTTGTTGGGCAGTCCACTTCAGCACTGAATTACACGTGGCAAACGGCATTTTTCGGAGAAATTTCCAACACCAAAGTTCTTCCTCTCATGGAGGAGAACAACTTTGTAGTTGGACACTTTTTTATTTTGAAGCTTGTATGAAGAGTTGAAGTGGTGTGGAGTTTCTGAAAACTCATTTAAATCAAGGCACAATCCAGGTCACAAGGCAGGTCATGACCCGACATTTTAACAAACACGTGGCGTGCCAAATCTCCAGCCATTTCTAGAGCTCTACAGAAGTGCTATGAATGCAAACTTGGTATCAATCTCTTCCTTGCCATCTCCTCTATCCATTGAAACAAGAATTGGGACAATTGGACAAATATTGAGTGAGATACAAGCCTTCAAAGTGGTGCCCCAACCCTGACAAAACTCTGCAGGCAGCCATGACACAGAATTCTGGGCACGCAACGCATTTCAGCAAACACGTGGCGGGCCAAATGTCAAGGCCTCTTTCCCCCTCCACAAGTCTCTATCTTAAACAAGCCCAGTTCTAAGCTATTCCTTGCCATGTCCTCTGTCCAATGAGACCAGTATCACTGATTTTGGACATGTATTGATCGAGATAGAGAGGCTCAAAGTACCACCCTCGCAGAGTTACGTTCTGGCCATACGCATGGGACAGCATCTTGCTGGGCGTGTGCAGTGGTGATTGCATGAGTTCAAGGCCATTTTTCTCATATTTCTAAGCCTTATCCTGAGATATTTTCAACACCAATCTTGTTCTATCCCATGCCCTCTTTGATATGACACCATCCTTGCATCATTTAACCACCCATGGCTTGAGATATAAGTGTCTAAAGTGAGCACCACGGCATGAAAGAAAAAAGCAAAGCAACACACAATTGCACCATACACATATTAAAGTCCCACATTGGAAAAATGAAAAAAGGTGATGGTGCAAGTCCCACATTGGAGAAATGGAAAAGGTGTGTTGCAAACTACATTTTTCAAGTCCCACATTCAATAATCCAAATCACAATCCAATCATTGGCAATATAAATAGAAGCACATACATTCACATAAAGAAAAAAAAAAGAGAGGAACAACTTGAGTCTCCCTTGCTTAAGGGTGCCACTTGAAACGTTCAAACTCTCTCTCCCTCTCTCTCTCTCTCCCTCTCTCTCTCTCTCTCCCCCTTCTCTCTCTCTCTCTCTACTCTCTCTCTCCTCCCTCACCAAACTAGGTAATAAAAATAGTTTTTTTTATTCTCTTTGATTGATTAATTGTTTTTTTCTAGATAAAAAAACAACAAAAATAATTTTCCTACCAACTAGTTTTTTTTAAATTTCTTTTAAGTGACTTTTAATTAGCATTTTTGTAGAATTTTAATAAATAGTTTTTCATACAAAAAAAAAAACCATAAATAGATAATAGTCTTCTTTATTAATTCAAATTAATTTCTCTATTAAATAAAAAATGAAATTGTTGGTGATTAATTTCCTTTATAGTTTGTGTGATTTTCTAATTGTTTTGTGAATATTTTCCATTGTGAAATGTCTAAAATGCCCTTGGTCCTTGATGTTGGTTTTAATCCATTTAATTGCTTTTTCCTCCCTATTTTTCTTTTAGAATATCCACAACATAGATTTAGAAATTAGAACTAGTTCCCTATTTTCATTTCTTTTTTCTTTTACAACCCTAAAACATCTAAAAATATTCAAAATAAACTCCCATAAAAAATACCAAGAAAACTCATAAAAAATGACTAATAAATACTTTGACTAATAAAAAGGGAATGGAAGCTTGTAACTTCCCTTGCTTAAGGGATGTTCGAGTGCTTGGAGCTCCCTTGCTTAAGGGTTCCATTCAGGCGTAAGTTCCCAACCTTTAAAAAACACAAACCAAAGAGTAATTCGAGTTTCCCTTGCTTAAGGGATTTCCTCGAAACACTCAAACTCTCTCTCTCTCTCTCTCTTCTCTCGCTTTCTTAAGGGCACCGTTATTTCCGCTCCATTGCATCCTAGGCTGTCCCCTTGTGCAAGAGCGCGAACGTTAACGCCGCCCAACTAAAAAACACAAAAACAAACAAAACTATGGAGCCGAACTACGGCGCTCTGATTCCTGAAAAGGATACGTAGGCATCAAGTCGCGGGGCTTGAACGAGCACATTTGTAAATATTCCTTCTTTTCCCCGTATTTCTTTTGCATGCATTCACATGTAGACATAGACATAGTACACACCCTTTAGATAGAAACAAACATAGGTGGATACCATCGAGTACGATGGACGCGAGGGGTGCTAATACCTTCCCCTTGCGTAACCGACTCCCGTACCTTGATTCTCTGGTCGCAAGACCTTGTTCCTTCCTTTGTTAGGTTTTCTGATATTCCTTTCCCTTATGGGATAAATATATTGGTGGCGACTCTGTTCATTTTTCGCGAGCGTGCGACAGCTGGCGACTCTGCTGGGGATTACCTAAGCAAGTCGATCCTAGCCTTTGTTTGTTTTATTTTATTGGGTGTTTATTTGTTTTATGTCTATATCTTGTATATATGTTTGCATGTATATTTTCTGCTTGCATATCATGTTTATTTCTGCTTGCACATCATGCATATGGATTATATTTTGTGTTCCTTGGGGTCTTCTGTTCTGTTTTGCAGGTGGGGGGTTTTTGTGAGGTAAAAGGCCCACTACCCAGGCCAAGTGACACATAGGATTAGCGTGGATGCTCATGTTGACTCCCGTAGCGCTTGCTATGGATGAGTTCAACATGGGGTACCACAACTGGGCGAGGTTCTTTCATGGAACACTGTGTCTGGCACGCTTGTTGCCTCAAACACTTTGTACCCCATGGGAACTGTAGACCCTGGTGACCATTAGGGACCACCTGTCCGTGTCTAGACTTCATACCCGTGAGATTGGGGTGGGACAGGAAACCTTGGCTCCTACATACCATTGCTTCTTCATATTTGAGGTCGGACCTTTATTTGGTCCGTTCTCATGGTGTCTGACATGCTGGTATTCAAAAAGGCGTCGAACCTTTGATCTTGTGACATTTGGCTTGTACAGAGGTTTCACATCAGTTATTCAGAGGATTGTGTAGTGGCTACTCAGATCATATGGACCTTGATCCCATGCCTGCATTGCATAACATCATTGTTTTATCCACTTCATTTGTGAGGAATTCTAAAGTCTATTTCCAAAAAAAGAATGAAAAGAAAAAGGAAATAGAAAAGAAGGAAAAAAGAAAAGAAATGATATTATATACAAAAAGGCTTGGATTCCAAAAGAAAAAAGAAAAAAAGGAAAGTGCGAAAAGACTTTAGGATTCCTCGGAAATGAAACATTGCATTCATATCATCATACATTTCATGGTTCCGCATCAGAAGCTAATTGGGGTCCCTTCTTCAGATTTCTGCTTCATCAACAAATTTGACTTCCCTACATCCGTAGCATACAAGGATTAATCAGAAGAGAATCATGGACCATCTCGAACAGAATCAGGCTGAGCTTCGTAAGGACTTGGATACTATGGGGGAAAGGATGACCCAACTCTTTGAGACTCTCCATGTTGTTGTTCAAGGGCAAGAAGAGCTAAGACAAAGTGTTACTAAATTGGCTAATAGCACTCCGAATACTGTTGCTAATGGAGGATCAAAACTTGTGCCCGTGGAAGTTCCAAATAAGGAGGATTCACATCATGAGAACGATTCTGAACTTGAAACTTTCAAGTTCCCGATCGAGGAAAGTGAGAGAAAATTCCATCTCCTGGAAGAAAGATTGAAGGCTTTAGAAGGTCGAAGCTCCTCAGGTTTAAACGCTATTGATTTGTGCCTAGTGCCTGATATCAAGATTCCCGCTAAGTTCAAAGTCCCCAGTTTTGAGAAATACAAGGGTACCACTTGTCCGATGAGTCACATCAAGGCATTTTGCAACAAGATGGCTCCGTATGCAGAAGATGATAAGTTGCTAATGCATTTCTTTCAGGATAGCCTAAGTGGGGCATCCCTTGAGTGGTATACACGACTTGAACGAACCCATGTCCGTACATGGGATGAATTAGCAGAGGCTTTTCTCAAGCATTACAAGTACAACAGTGACATGGCTCCTACCAGACTACAACTCCAAAGTTTAACTCAGAAAGTTGATGAGTCTTTTAAAGAGTATGCACAAAGATGGAGAGAATTAGCTTCCAGAGTCCAACCTCTACTCTTGGAACGAGAGCTTGTAGACATGTTCATGAATTCTCTGAAAGATCCTTATTTGAACATGATGATTGGATGTGCTTCCTCCGAATTCTCAAGTTTGGTTGTCGTAGGGGAACGAATTGAAAACGCCTTAAAGATGGGTAAAATCCAAGATATGGTCAATGCTTCCAAATTCACTGAAGAAGAGAAAAGTGAAACAAATGCAATTTCAGAGAATAGAGAAGAAGAACTCCCTGCCTATCCTCAGGTTCATGTTCTTAACTATCACCAAAATTACCAACAACAAGGTCCACGAAGGCCGAGAAGACCACCAAGAAAGATTGACCCGATTCCTATGACTTATAGTCAACTGCTCTCTCGTCTACTCCAGGAATCCTTGGTCGAACTAAGGGAGGCTAAGCCCCCTCCAACACCAATTCCTCAAGGATATGACTTAAATGCAAAGTGTGAGTACCATTCTGGGACATCTGGACATTCAACTGAGGATTGTAATATTTTGAAACACAAAGTTCAAGATCTCATTGACTCCAAAGCGATATCATTCACTCCAAATGGTCTTCACATAAATTGAAGGGTTCATGGGGCTCCCGATCGAGGGATAAGCAAGACCTGGTCTATCTTGAGCAGTGCGCCATTTGCATTGCTCGAATCCCTTATAGCATTACAAATTCTGGGGTGACTTTGTCAGATTCTTTTCCATGTGGTAACCAAGAGTGTTCCACACAATGCTCCTCATTCTCAAGTTGCTTCCCTATTTGTTGGAACTTCAATTGGTTAGGATTCTAGTATTGGGTCTCCTTCACCACAAGTAGCTCTCTTGAGTTTGATGATCATACAAGATTCTTTCCATTTATGATGGTAACTACTACTCTAGCAACTATGCTTGGGGCTCCCGCACGAGGGATAAGCAAGACGTACTCTTATCTTGAGCATTGCATCACTCGCATTGCTCGAATCCCTAAAGTAAGGCAAAAGTCTACAACTCTTGGGTGACTTCGTTGGAGTTTTCTTTTGAAGTAACCTGAAGTGTCTGGAAGGAACTGCAAAAAGTATTCAAGATCAACAAATCCAGACGGAGTCAAGCCTCCTCAACTATGGCAATCATCAATTCATTTCTGCATTTTCATTTGTAATTTTCCTTGTTTTGTTAAGTGTTACTTTCATGTAAAACTTGTTTGTTTTTTAAAATAATAAAAAAATGCACTGCATATGCTAGTTTCGAATCAATCCATTCGTGTTCACTCATATCTTTCTGTCTATCGATATCAAACTCTGGATTAAGCAAAAATATCAAAAGGAGAATGATGGAAAAAATGAAAACGCAAAATCTCTAATTGTGTGCTTTTGAATAAAACCCCGCTGAGGATGTACAGGCATTGTTTCTAATCCCCAAACACTGGAGATATAAGGGAGATAGACCCTCGTTAACCCCTTTGAGCCTTGAAGTAGGAGTTTCTTTTCTATACAAAAAAAACCCTCACATTTGACCCAGGGGCAGGGTAGCGTTCACTTAACTCGATCGAGCATTCAAAATTCATTAGGAGTGTGCATCCAAGGATACAATAATGGTTATCCTTCAAAAGGTTTAGAAAAGTCAATACCACAATGGTAATCCCTCATCAATCAAAGAATGAGGCAGTCACAATCACTCCCACAAGTCAGAGATTCAGGATCACACGACTTATTCAAAAAGAAAGGATTGAAAAAAAAAAAAAAGAGCCCGCTAAGTCAACAACTTGAAAATAAGTGACTTAGGCAAAAATTAGGGCATCCCGCTGGACTCCAAAATAAAATTCAAAAGAATTTGTCCAGGCAAAAGTTAGGGAAACAAAAAGAAAGGCAAAGCAGAAGCGAAAAACGAGGATTACAAAATAAAGGTCCTCATCAAAGGAACAAAGTCGTGTGATCAGACACCAAAAAACGAAAGTGAGTGACTGCCATGTCCAAGAAGACTTCATTGGTTCCTCAATTATCTCAAACTCCTCTTGAGGGATGAACGCTCGTATCAGGTTAAGTTGAATTTAGGACTGGAGAACATCACGAAGAATGGGTGGGTTAGGTTAGACTTTGAGCCTTAAATCCTTTCTTTCTAAAAACTGTGAACCAGGCCACGTTACAACCCTTAAAAGACCTAATTGAAGCAGGGTTCATTTCAAAAGCAAGTTGTGTAAAACTGACTCCTAGATGTTTGCTTACCATTTATGTTGATATTGATATGACAAATAATTCAAACACTGAATGTCACAACTTTGTTTTAATAACTTTGATTTCGAAGCTAGCATAAGCATTGCATTAATATTAGCATCTTCAAAACAAATATCTTTTACTTGTGAATAGACACTTGACATCAAGGAAGATCCAACAATGAACAATTGCAGAAAAAGTTGATTGATTCCATGAGCCATTCACTTCAAAGACTGATTACTCCAAGGGGCGAGTTGTGTGAAAACTCTGTCAACTGAAGCATCCATTCACTGTTGGTCAATCTGGGGCAATTGAATCGAGGTTCGACCTCTCAAAGTCAGCATATCTGGGGCAATCAATTCGAGGAATCTCTCTTGGGTTCAACCAATCTGGGGCAATTACGTCGAGACTTGACAAATCTCTCCAAGGATCCTCTGGGGCAAATTCCTTCATAGTCCACGAATCTTGGGGCACAATCTTCTGAGTTGTATTGCTCTCCCCGATCATAGGAGTTTATTTCTCCTGGAACTTCGGTCTCTCCCCAGGCACATGAGTTTATGGGAGTTTGTTCCACTCCCCCCAACCTGGTCTCCTTGTCTGAATTTCTCATCCTCAACATGCTGAATCGAGGGAATCTCCTCAAACTCATGATTCCCCAAGCAGTATAGGATGTAAGGAAAGTCGAGCAAAGTCACCTCCTCCCCAGCAGAGCTATGTTCTAACCCTCCACACAGTTGCCAATAATTTGTGGCACTATGAGGTTTCCAACGCCCATCCGCAACGGCGTTTCAAGACAACGAGCAACGGACCCCAATGATCATGCTTCTCTATCTCACTAACGCCTTTATTTGGCACTTTTGCATATAGAATCCATTGCATACAGCATTGCATCCTCAAAGCGTAGCATATCCATTAAAATGGAGCATTACGCCATAGAAAAATTCAAACACGCATACAAAGCATAAGCCAGATAATACAAATCAACATTCAATCAGGACGATGATACATCCCCACAGAAAAAGTTGTCCTTACAAACTCGGATTGATATCTGCTACTACATCACAAATCTCCTCAAACCATGGTGCCAATACCTAGTATTCTCAATCCCCAAAAGAAATCTTATCTTCTCTCTCCTGTCTTTCTATGTCGGAATCGTTGTCTCCGAGGTTATTTCCCGTGTGCTGCGTGAAGATTAGAGTGTGAGTGAGGGTGGGCATTCAACCCAGCTCATTTTTTAATCATTTGAATAACCATACTTGGTGTGTGGCAATTCGAACGATTGCCGCTCTTGATGAGTTACACCCCGCCTTTGGCCTGAGGGATTAATGTAATTCTTATGCTTCGCCAGAATCAACATCTTCGTGATTATGTCTTTTGATCGAGTCTAGTCGTGACTAGTCTCCGTGATCTCTTCCCTCGTACGGGAAAACTTTTAGATCCAACCCCCGTGTTGTGTATTCTTTGCCTTCCGTCCTGGCAAACCATTTCAAAACTAATTTCCAACCTCAGTGTTGATATTAATTCTTTCTTCCTTTGACCTCAGTGTCGATACCTTTCTTTTCCAACCTCAGTGTTAACGCTTATCCTTTCCTTGTCCAACCTCTATGTTGATGCCTATCACTCCTTCACCGACCTCTGTGTCGATGCCAATCGTTATTCACAACCTCAGTGTCGATGTTTATCTTTCCTCGTCCCAACCTCGGTGTTGATGTCCTCGACCTCAGTGTCGACGCCTTTCCTTTCACAACCTCAGTGTTGATGTCCCCCAACCTCAGTGTTGATATGCTCCAACCTCAGCGTTGACGTCCTCCAACCCCAATGTTGATGTTTATCCTTTCTTTCAATTCTTATGGATCGTAGGTCCGTTGACCTTATCCTCATCTTTTTCATTTCTTGTGGATCGTAGGTCCGTTGACCTTATCCTCATCTTTTTCATGTCTTGTGGATCGTAGGTCCGTTGACCTTATCCTCATCTTTTTCATTTCTTGTGGATCGTAGGTCCGTTGACCTTATCCTCATCTTTTTCATTTCTTGTGGATCGTAGGTCCGTTGACCTTATCCTCATCTTTTTCATTTCTTGTGGATCGTAGGTCCGTTGACCTTATCCTCATCTTTTCCATTTCTTGGGGATCGTAGGTCCGTTGACCGTATCCTCATCTTTTTCATTTCTTGTGGGTCGTAGGTCTGTTGACCTTACCCTAGTTTCGAGTCACGGATCGTAGGTCCTACCTTTCCATCAAACCCATACTTTCCAATCATAGTTTCATACAATAATCATTTCCATTGAGAACCTTGTATTGGCACCTTGGCTACGTTACAAGCTATCACCATTCAAATCCAGTTATTCACTGTAAGTATTTCCACCAGAAAAACAATAAATTTCCCTTTCCCCAGCAGATATCAAAACAAAAACAAAGAATAAAACCATACCATCTTTTCAGGACAAATTTCAGGTCTTGGTATTTAATCTTCTTCTATCTCGAGCATTCGAAAGGCTAGCGCCAATCTCACCCTCGAGTATAAGACGATTAAATAGGGGCAGCTGTCATACCCCAAATTTGTCCTACCCTATTCATGTGGCTTATGGTTCATGTGCATACATTACTTAGGTCATAACTCATATTCATGCATCCATATCATTGGTATTATTAAAAAAAAAGAGCTCTATTGCAAAGAAGTTTGATCAGAGAACAAGGAAGACTGAGGTATAATCATATGGTTCTATGCTCATTGAAGTCCTCCTGGATTGGGGTGTCTCTCTGCTTCAAATCAGGGCATTGATTGAAGAGTGCAAGCTTGCAAATCATCTGGTTCGTTAAATCAGGGTTTCTTTGACCAAAGTCAACCAGTTGACTTTCTGGTCAACATTTAATCGGGAATGGCTCCTATGTGTGGAAAACTTCTCATGCTGACCTTGTGGAGGGGTTTGTTTGACTGGATTCGATTGGAAGAGGTTTAATCGGGAATTTCATCAATAGTCGGAAAAATCGGAACAGTTGACTTTTGGGTCAGAATCAGAGGAATTATTCAAATATTGACTTTTGGTGGAAAATCGGGCAAGAAAAGTCAAAGAATGGATAAAATCGGGAGTTTGACAAAAAGCTGCCAAAAATAGAAAAAATGACAAAAAAGGCAATTTTCAACACTTAGAAAATTTTTGGGTGTTTCGAATCTTGTTGGGCAGTCCACTTCAGCACTGAATTACACGTGGCAAACGGCATTTTTCGGAGAAATTTCCAACATCAAAGTTCTTCCTCTCATGGAGGAGAACAACTTTGTAGTTGGACACTTTTTTATTTTGAAGCTTGTATGAAGAGTTGAAGTGGTGTGGAGTTTCTGAAAACTCATTTAAATCAAGGCACAATCCAGGTCACAAGGCAGGTCATGACCCGGCATTTTAACAAACACGTGGCGTGCCAAATCTCCAGCCATTTCTAGAGCTCTACAGAAGTGCTATGAATGCAAACTTGGTATCAATCTCTTCCTTGCCATCTCCTCTATCCATTGAAACAAGAATTGGGACAATTGGACAAATATTGAGTGAGATACAAGCCTTCAAAGTGGTGCCCCAACCCTGACCAAACTCTGCAGGCAGCCATGACACAGAATTCTGGGCACGCAACGCATTTCAGCAAACACGTGGCGGGCCAAATGTCAAGGCCTCTTTCCCCCTCCACAAGTCTCTATATTAAACAAGCCCAGTTCTAAGCTATTCCTTGCCATGTCCTCTGTCCAATGAGACCAGTATCACTGATTTTGGACATGTATTGATCGAGATAGAGAGGCTCAAAGTACCACCCTCGCAGAGTTACGTTCTGGCCATACGCATGGGACAGCATCTTGCTGGGCGTGTGCAGTGGTGATTGCATGAGTTCAAGGCCATTTTTCTCATATTTCTAAGCCTTATCCTGAGATATTTTCAACACCAATCTTGTTCTATCCCATGCCCTCTTTGATATGACACCATCCTTGCATCATTTAACCATCCATGGCTTGAGATATAAGTGTCTAAAATGAGCACCACGGCATGAAAGAAAAAAGCAAAGCAACACACAATTGCACCATACACATATTAAAGTCCCACATTGGAAAAATGAAAAAAGGTGATGGTGCAAGTCCCACATTGGAGAAATGGAAAAGGTGTGTTGCAAACTACATTTTTCAAGTCCCACATTCAATAATCCAAATCACAATCCAATCATTGGCAATATAAATAGAAGCACATACATTCACATAAAGAAAAAAAAAAGAGAGGAACAACTTGAGTCTCCCTTGCTTAAGGGTGCCACTTGAAACGTTCAAACTCTCTCTCCCTCTCTCTCTCTCTCCCTCTCTCTCTCTCTCTCTCCCCCTTCTCTCTCTCTCTCTCTCTACTCTCTCTCTCCTCCCTCACCAAACTAGGTAATAAAAATAGTTTTTTTTATTCTCTTTGATTGATTAATTGTTTTTTTCTAGATAAAAAAACAACAAAAATAATTTTCCTACCAACTAGTTTTTTTTAAATTTCTTTTAAGTGACTTTTAATTAGCATTTTTGTAGAATTTTAATAAATAGTTTTTCATACAAAAAAAAAAAACCATAAATAGATAATAGTCTTCTTTATTAATTCAAATTAATTTCTCTATTAAATAAAAAATGAAATTGTTGGTGATTAATTTCCTTTATAGTTTGTGTGATTTTCTAATTGTTTTGTGAATATTTTCCATTGTGAAATGTCTAAAATGCCCTTGGTCCTTGATGTTGGTTTTAATCCATTTAATTGCTTTTTCCTCCCTATTTTTCTTTTAGAATATCCACAACATAGATTTAGAAATTAGAACTAGTTCCCTATTTTCATTTCTTTTTTCTTTTACAACCCTAAAACATCTAAAAATATTCAAAATAAACTCCCATAAAAAATACCAAGAAAACTCATAAAAAATGACTAATAAATACTTTGACTAATAAAAAGGGAATGGAAGCTTGTAACTTCCCTTGCTTAAGGGATGTTCGAGTGCTTGGAGCTCCCTTGCTTAAGGGTTCCATTCAGGCATAAGTTCCCAACCTTTAAAAAACACAAACCAAAGAGTAATTCGAGTTTCCCTTGCTTAAGGGATTTCCTCGAAACACTCAAACTCTCTCTCTCTCTCTCTCTCTTCTCTCGCTTTCTTAAGGGCACCGTTATTTCCGCTCCATTGCATCCTAGGCTGTCCCCTTGTGCAAGAGCGCGAACGTTAACGCCGCCCAACTAAAAAACACAAAAACAAACAAAACTATGGAGCCGAACTACGGCGCTCTGATTCCTGAAAAGGATACGTAGGCATCAAGTCGCGGGGCTTGAACGAGCACATTTGTAAATATTCCTTCTTTTCCCCGTATTTCTTTTGCATGCATTCACATGTAGACATAGACATAGTACACACCCTTTAGATAGAAACAAACATAGGTGGATACCATCGAGTACGATGGACGCGAGGGGTGCTAATACCTTCCCCTTGCGTAACCGACTCCCGTACCTTGATTCTCTGGTCGCAAGACCTTGTTCCTTCCTTTGTTAGGTTTTCTGATATTCCTTTCCCTTATGGGATAAATATATTGGTGGCGACTCTGTTCATTTTTCGCGAGCGTGCGACAGCTGGCGACTCTGCTGGGGATTACCTAAGCAAGTCGATCCTAGCCTTTGTTTGTTTTATTTTATTGGGTGTTTATTTGTTTTATGTCTATATCTTGTATATATGTTTGCATGTATATTTTCTGCTTGCATATCATGTTTATTTCTGCTTGCACATCATGCATATGGATTATATTTTGTGTTCCTTGGGGTCTTCTGTTCTGTTTTGCAGGTGGGGGGTTTTTGTGAGGTAAAAGGCCCACTACCCAGGCCAAGTGACACATAGGATTAGCGTGGATGCTCATGTTGACTCCCGTAGCGCTTGCTATGGATGAGTTCAACATGGGGTACCACAACTGGGCGAGGTTCTTTCATGGAACACTGTGTCTGGCACGCTTGTTGCCTCAAACACTTTGTACCCCATGGGAACTGTAGACCCTGGTGACCATTAGGGACCACCTGTCCGTGTCTAGACTTCATACCCGTGAGATTGGGGTGGGACAGGAAACCTTGGCTCCTACATACCATTGCTTCTTCATATTTGAGGTCGGACCTTTATTTGGTCCGTTCTCATGGTGTCTGACATGCTGGTATTCAAAAAGGCGTCGAACCTTTGATCTTGTGACATTTGGCTTGTACAGAGGTTTCACATCAGTTATTCAGAGGATTGTGTAGTGGCTACTCAGATCATATGGACCTTGATCCCATGCCTGCATTGCATAACATCATTGTTTTATCCACTTCATTTGTGAGGAATTCTAAAGTCTATTTCCAAAAAAAGAATGAAAAGAAAAAGGAAATAGAAAAGAAGGAAAAAAGAAAAGAAATGATATTATATACAAAAAGGCTTGGATTCCAAAAGAAAAAAGAAAAAAAGGAAAGTGCGAAAAGACTTTAGGATTCCTCGGAAATGAAACATTGCATTCATATCATCATACATTTCATGGTTCCGCATCAGAAGCTAATTGGGGTCCCTTCTTCAGATTTCTGCTTCATCAACAAATTTGACTTCCCTACATCCGTAGCATACAAGGATTAATCAGAAGAGAATCATGGACCATCTCGAACAGAATCAGGCTGAGCTTCGTAAGGACTTGGATACTATGGGGGAAAGGATGACCCAACTCTTTGAGACTCTCCATGTTGTTGTTCAAGGGCAAGAAGAGCTAAGACAAAGTGTTACTAAATTGGCTAATAGCACTCCGAATACTGTTGCTAATGGAGGATCAAAACTTGTGCCCGTGGAAGTTCCAAATAAGGAGGATTCACATCATGAGAACGATTCTGAACTTGAAACTTTCAAGTTCCCGATCGAGGAAAGTGAGAGAAAATTCCATCTCCTGGAAGAAAGATTGAAGGCTTTAGAAGGTCGAAGCTCCTCAGGTTTAAACGCTATTGATTTGTGCCTAGTGCCTGATATCAAGATTCCCGCTAAGTTCAAAGTCCCCAGTTTTGAGAAATACAAGGGTACCACTTGTCCGATGAGTCACATCAAGGCATTTTGCAACAAGATGGCTCCGTATGCAGAAGATGATAAGTTGCTAATGCATTTCTTTCAGGATAGCCTAAGTGGGGCATCCCTTGAGTGGTATACACGACTTGAACGAACCCATGTCCGTACATGGGATGAATTAGCAGAGGCTTTTCTCAAGCATTACAAGTACAACAGTGACATGGCTCCTACCAGACTACAACTCCAAAGTTTAACTCAGAAAGTTGATGAGTCTTTTAAAGAGTATGCACAAAGATGGAGAGAATTAGCTTCCAGAGTCCAACCTCTACTCTTGGAACGAGAGCTTGTAGACATGTTCATGAATTCTCTGAAAGATCCTTATTTGAACATGATGATTGGATGTGCTTCCTCCGAATTCTCAAGTTTGGTTGTCGTAGGGGAACGAATTGAAAACGCCTTAAAGATGGGTAAAATCCAAGATATGGTCAATGCTTCCAAATTCACTGAAGAAGAGAAAAGTGAAACAAATGCAATTTCAGAGAATAGAGAAGAAGAACTCCCTGCCTATCCTCAGGTTCATGTTCTTAACTATCACCAAAATTACCAACAACAAGGTCCACGAAGGCCGAGAAGACCACCAAGAAAGATTGACCCGATTCCTATGACTTATAGTCAACTGCTCTCTCGTCTACTCCAGGAATCCTTGGTCGAACTAAGGGAGGCTAAGCCCCCTCCAACACCAATTCCTCAAGGATATGACTTAAATGCAAAGTGTGAGTACCATTCTGGGACATCTGGACATTCAACTGAGGATTGTAATATTTTGAAACACAAAGTTCAAGATCTCATTGACTCCAAAGCGATATCATTCACTCCAAATGGTCTTCACATAAATTGAAGGGTTCATGGGGCTCCCGATCGAGGGATAAGCAAGACCTGGTCTATCTTGAGCAGTGCGCCATTTGCATTGCTCGAATCCCTTATAGCATTACAAATTCTGGGGTGACTTTGTCAGATTCTTTTCCATGTGGTAACCAAGAGTGTTCCACACAATGCTCCTCATTCTCAAGTTGCTTCCCTATTTGTTGGAACTTCAATTGGTTAGGATTCTAGTATTGGGTCTCCTTCACCACAAGTAGCTCTCTTGAGTTTGATGATCATACAAGATTCTTTCCATTTATGATGGTAACTACTACTCTAGCAACTATGCTTGGGGCTCCCGCACGAGGGATAAGCAAGACGTACTCTTATCTTGAGCATTGCATCACTCGCATTGCTCGAATCCCTAAAGTAAGGCAAAAGTCTACAACTCTTGGGTGACTTCGTTGGAGTTTTCTTTTGAAGTAACCTGAAGTGTCTGGAAGGAACTGCAAAAAGTATTCAAGATCAACAAATCCAGACGGAGTCAAGCCTCCTCAACTATGGCAATCATCAATTCATTTCTGCATTTTCATTTGTAATTTTCCTTGTTTTGTTAAGTGTTACTTTCATGTAAAACTTGTTTGTTTTTTAAAATAATAAAAAAATGCACTGCATATGCTAGTTTCGAATCAATCCATTCGTGTTCACTCATATCTTTCTGTCTATCGATATCAAACTCTGGATTAAGCAAAAATATCAAAAGGAGAATGATGGAAAAAATGAAAACGCAAAATCTCTAATTGTGTGCTTTTGAATAAAACCCCGCTGAGGATGTACAGGCATTGTTTCTAATCCCCAAACACTGGAGATATAAGGGAGATAGACCCTCGTTAACCCCTTTGAGCCTTGAAGTAGGAGTTTCTTTTCTATACAAAAAAACCCTCACATTTGACCCAGGGGCAGGGTAGCGTTCACTTAACTCGATCGAGCATTCAAAATTCATTAGGAGTGTGCATCCAAGGATACAATAATGGTTATCCTTCAAAAGGTTTAGAAAAGTCAATACCACAATGGTAATCCCTCATCAATCAAAGAATGAGGCAGTCACAATCACTCCCACAAGTCAGAGATTCAGGATCACACGACTTATTCAAAAAGAAAGGATTGAAAAAAAAAAAAGAGCCCGCTAAGTCAACAACTTGAAAATAAGTGACTTAGGCAAAAATTAGGGCATCCCGCTGGACTCCAAAATAAAATTCAAAAGAATTTGTCCAGGCAAAAGTTAGGGAAACAAAAAGAAAGGCAAAGCAGAAGCGAAAAACGAGGATTACAAAATAAAGGTCCTCATCAAAGGAACAAAGTCGTGTGATCAGACACCAAAAAACGAAAGTGAGTGACTGCCATGTCCAAGAAGACTTCATTGGTTCCTCAATTATCTCAAACTCCTCTTGAGGGATGAACGCTCGTATCAGGTTAAGTTGAATTTAGGACTGGAGAACATCACGAAGAATGGGTGGGTTAGGTTAGACTTTGAGCCTTAAATCCTTTCTTTCTAAAAACTGTGAACCAGGCCACGTTACAACCCTTAAAAGACCTAATTGAAGCAGGGTTCATTTCAAAAGCAAGTTGTGTAAAACTGACTCCTAGATGTTTGCTTACCATTTATGTTGATATTGATATGACAAATAATTCAAACACTGAATGTCACAACTTTGTTTTAATAACTTTGATTTCGAAGCTAGCATAAGCATTGCATTAATATTAGCATCTTCAAAACAAATATCTTTTACTTGTGAATAGACACTTGACATCAAGGAAGATCCAACAATGAACAATTGCAGAAAAAGTTGATCGATTCCATGAGCCATTCACTTCAAAGACTGATTACTCCAAGGGGCGAGTTGTGTGAAAACTCTGTCAACTGAAGCATCCATTCACTGTTGGTCAATCTGGGGCAATTGAATCGAGGTTCGACCTCTCAAAGTCAGCATATCTGGGGCAATCAATTCGAGGAATCTCTCTTGGGTTCAACCAATCTGGGGCAATTACGTCGAGACTTGACAAATCTCTCCAAGGATCCTCTGGGGCAAATTCCTTCATAGTCCACGAATCTTGGGGCACAATCTTCTGAGTTGTATTGCTCTCCCCGATCATAGGAGTTTATTTCTCCTGGAACTTCGGTCTCTCCCCAGGCACATGAGTTTATGGGAGTTTGTTCCACTCCCCCCAACCTGGTCTCCTTGTCTGAATTTCTCATCCTCAACATGCTGAATCGAGGGAATCTCCTCAAACTCATGATTCCCCAAGCAGTATAGGATGTAAGGAAAGTCGAGCAAAGTCACCTCCTCCCCAGCAGAGCTATGTTCTAACCCTCCACACAATTGCCAATAATTTGTGGCACTATGAGGTTTCCAACGCCCATCCGCAACGGCGTTTCAAGACAACGAGCAACGGACCCCAATGATCATGCTTCTCTATCTCACTAACGCCTTTATTTGGCACTTTTGCATATAGAATCCATTGCATACAGCATTGCATCCTCAAAGCGTAGCATATCCATTAAAATGGAGCATTACGCCATAGAAAAATTCAAACACGCATACAAAGCATAAGCCAGATAATACAAATCAACATTCAATCAGGACGATGATACATCCCCACAGAAAAAGTTGTCCTTACAAACTCGGATTGATATCTGCTACTACATCACAAATCTCCTCAAACCATGGTGCCAATACCTGGTATTCTCAATCCCCAAAAGAAATCTTATCTTCTCTCTCCTGTCTTTCTATGTCGGAATCGTTGTCTCCGAGGTTATTTCCCGTGTGCTGCGTGAAGATTAGAGTGTGAGTGAGGGTGGGCATTCAACCCAGCTCATTTTTTAATCATTTGAATAACCATACTTGGTGTGTGGCAATTCGAACGATTGCCGCTCTTGATGAGTTACACCCCGCCTTTGGCCTGAGGGATTAATGTAATTCTTATGCTTCGCCAGCATCAACATCTTCGTGATTATGTCTTTTGATCGAGTCTAGTCGTGACTAGTCTCCGTGATCTCTTCCCTCGTACGGGAAAACTTTTAGATCCAACCCCCGTGTTGTGTATTCTTTGCCTTCCGTCCTGGCAAACCATTTCAAAACTAATTTCCAACCTCAGTGTTGATATTAATTCTTTCTTCCTTTGACCTCAGTGTCGATACCTTTCTTTTCCAACCTCAGTGTTAACGCTTATCCTTTCCTTGTCCAACCTCTATGTTGATGCCTATCACTCCTTCACCGACCTCTGTGTCGATGCCAATCGTTATTCACAACCTCAGTGTCGATGTTTATCTTTCCTCGTCCCAACCTCGGTGTTGATGTCCTCGACCTCAGTGTCGACGCCTTTCCTTTCACAACCTCAGTGTTGATGTCCCCCAACCTCAGTGTTGATATGCTCCAACCTCAGCGTTGACGTCCTCCAACCCCAATGTTGATGTTTATCCTTTCTTTCAATTCTTATGGATCGTAGGTCCGTTGACCTTATCCTCATCTTTTTCATTTCTTGTGGATCGTAGGTCCGTTGACCTTATCCTCATCTTTTTCATGTCTTGTGGATCGTAGGTCCGTTGACCTTATCCTCATCTTTTTCATTTCTTGTGGATCGTAGGTCCGTTGACCTTATCCTCATCTTTTTCATTTCTTGTGGATCGTAGGTCCGTTGACCTTATCCTCATCTTTTTCATTTCTTGTGGATCGTAGGTCCGTTGACCTTATCCTCATCTTTTCCATTTCTTGGGGATCGTAGGTCCGTTGACCGTATCCTCATCTTTTTCATTTCTTGTGGGTCGTAGGTCTGTTGACCTTACCCTAGTTTCGAGTCACGGATCGTAGGTCCTACCTTTCCATCAAACCCATACTTTCCAATCATAGTTTCATACAATAATCATTTCCATTGAGAACCTTGTATTGGCACCTTGGCTACGTTACAAGCTATCACCATTCAAATCCAGTTATTCACTGTAAGTATTTCCACCAGAAAAACAATAAATTTCCCTTTCCCCAGCAGATATCAAAACAAAAACAAAGAATAAAACCATACCATCTTTTCAGGACAAATTTCAGGTCTTGGTATTTAATCTTCTTCTATCTCGAGCATTCGAAAGGCTAGCGCCAATCTCACCCTCGAGTATAAGACGATTAAATAGGGGCAGCTGTCATACCCCAAATTTGTCCTACCCTATTCATGTGGCTTATGGTTCATGTGCATACATTACTTAGGTCATAACTCATATTCATGCATCCATATCATTGGTATTATTCAAAAAAAAGAGCTCTATTGCAAAGAAGTTTGATCAGAGAACAAGGAAGACTGAGGTATAATCATATGGTTCTATGCTCATTGAAGTCCTCCTGGATTGGGGTGTCTCTCTGCTTCAAATCAGGGCATTGATTGAAGAGTGCAAGCTTGCAAATCATCTGGTTCGTTAAATCAGGGTTTCTTTGACCAAAGTCAACCAGTTGACTTTCTGGTCAACATTTAATCGGGAATGGCTCCTATGTGTGGAAAACTTCTCATGCTGACCTTGTGGAGGGGTTTGTTTGACTGGATTCGATTGGAAGAGGTTTAATCGGGAATTTCATCAATAGTCGGAAAAATCGGAACAGTTGACTTTTGGGTCAGAATCAGAGGAATTATTCAAATATTGACTTTTGGTGGAAAATCGGGCAAGAAAAGTCAAAGAATGGATAAAATCGGGAGTTTGACAAAAAGCTGCCAAAAATAGAAAAAATGACAAAAAAGGCAATTTTCAACACTTAGAAAATTTTTGGGTGTTTCGAATCTTGTTGGGCAGTCCACTTCAGCACTGAATTACACGTGGCAAACGGCATTTTTCGGAGAAATTTCCAACATCAAAGTTCTTCCTCTCATGGAGGAGAACAACTTTGTAGTTGGACACTTTTTTATTTTGAAGCTTGTATGAAGAGTTGAAGTGGTGTGGAGTTTCTGAAAACTCATTTAAATCAAGGCACAATCCAGGTCACAAGGCAGGTCATGACCCGGCATTTTAACAAACACGTGGCGTGCCAAATCTCCAGCCATTTCTAGAGCTCTACAGAAGTGCTATGAATGCAAACTTGGTATCAATCTCTTCCTTGCCATCTCCTCTATCCATTGAAACAAGAATTGGGACAATTGGACAAATATTGAGTGAGATACAAGCCTTCAAAGTGGTGCCCCAACCCTGACCAAACTCTGCAGGCAGCCATGACACAGAATTCTGGGCACGCAACGCATTTCAGCAAACACGTGGCGGGCCAAATGTCAAGGCCTCTTTCCCCCTCCACAAGTCTCTATATTAAACAAGCCCAGTTCTAAGCTATTCCTTGCCATGTCCTCTGTCCAATGAGACCAGTATCACTGATTTTGGACATGTATTGATCGAGATAGAGAGGCTCAAAGTACCACCCTCGCAGAGTTACGTTCTGGCCATACGCATGGGACAGCATCTTGCTGGGCGTGTGCAGTGGTGATTGCATGAGTTCAAGGCCATTTTTCTCATATTTCTAAGCCTTATCCTGAGATATTTTCAACACCAATCTTGTTCTATCCCATGCCCTCTTTGATATGACACCATCCTTGCATCATTTAACCACCCATGGCTTGAGATATAAGTGTCTAAAGTGAGCACCACGGCATGAAAGAAAAAAGCAAAGCAACACACAATTGCACCATACACATATTAAAGTCCCACATTGGAAAAATGAAAAAAGGTGATGGTGCAAGTCCCACATTGGAGAAATGGAAAAGGTGTGTTGCAAACTACATTTTTCAAGTCCCACATTCAATAATCCAAATCACAATCCAATCATTGGCAATATAAATAGAAGCACATACATTCACATAAAGAAAAAAAAAAGAGAGGAACAACTTGAGTCTCCCTTGCTTAAGGGTGCCACTTGAAACGTTCAAACTCTCTCTCCCTCTCTCTCTCTCTCCCTCTCTCTCTCTCTCCCCCTTCTCTCTCTCTCTCTCTCCTCTCTCTCTCCTCCCTCACCAAACTAGGTAATAAAAATAGTTTTTTTTATTCTCTTTGATTGATTAATTGTTTTTTTCTAGATAAAAAAACAACAAAAATAATTTTCCTACCAACTAGTTTTTTTTAAATTTCTTTTAAGTGACTTTTAATTAGCATTTTTGTAGAATTTTAATAAATAGTTTTTCATACAAAAAAAAAACCATAAATAGATAATAGTCTTCTTTATTAATTCAAATTAATTTCTCTATTAAATAAAAAATGAAATTGTTGGTGATTAATTTCCTTTATAGTTTGTGTGATTTTCTAATTGTTTTGTGAATATTTTCCATTGTGAAATGTCTAAAATGCCCTTGGTCCTTGATGTTGGTTTTAATCCATTTAATTGCTTTTTCCTCCCTATTTTTCTTTTAGAATATCCACAACATAGATTTAGAAATTAGAACTAGTTCCCTATTTTCATTTCTTTTTTCTTTTACAACCCTAAAACATCTAAAAATATTCAAAATAAACTCCCATAAAAAATACCAAGAAAACTCATAAAAAATGACTAATAAATACTTTGACTAATAAAAAGGGAATGGAAGCTTGTAACTTCCCTTGCTTAAGGGATGTTCGAGTGCTTGGAGCTCCCTTGCTTAAGGGTTCCATTCAGGCGTAAGTTCCCAACCTTTAAAAAACACAAACCAAAGAGTAATTCGAGTTTCCCTTGCTTAAGGGATTTCCTCGAAACACTCAAACTCTCTCTCTCTCTTCTCTCGCTTTCTTAAGGGCACCGTTATTTCCGCTCCATTGCATCCTAGGCTGTCCCCTTGTGCAAGAGCGCGAACGTTAACGCCGCCCAACTAAAAAACACAAAAACAAACAAAACTATGGAGCCGAACTACGACGCTCTGATTCCTGAAAAGGATACGTAGGCATCAAGTCGCGGGGCTTGAACGAGCACATTTGTAAATATTCCTTCTTTTCCCCGTATTTCTTTTGCATGCATTCGCATGTAGACATAGACATAGTACACACCCTTTAGATAGAAACAAACATAGGTGGATACCATCGAGTACGATGGACGCGAGGGGTGCTAATACCTTCCCCTTGCGTAACCGACTCCCGTACCTTGATTCTCTGGTCGCAAGACCTTGTTCCTTCCTTTGTTAGGTTTTCTGATATTCCTTTCCCTTATGGGATAAATATATTGGTGGCGACTCTGTTCATTTTTCGCGAGCGTGCGACAGTATGCTGGATGAATTTCCATCACGTAAAAGGTAGAATCAAAGATCTGAGAGCCCACTCTGATTGGGAGCTTAACTTCTCCGTATACTGTTCTTGTTGACCCGTCGAAGGCTCTTACCACAACATCGCTTGGTTGTAACACAACTCCTTCGAAGTCAAGTTTTTCCAGTACTACTTTTGGTAACACATTTAATGAGGAACCATTGTCTACCAGCACATGAGACAAAGTGGTGCCATTACATGTAATAGAGATGTGCAGGGCTTTATTGTGATTTTTCCCAGCAGGGGGTAAATCAGCATCAGAGAAACCGAGACCGTTATCCACTGTTAGACTGGCAACACAATTTTCAAATTGGTCAACTGAAATCTCCTGTGGTACATGTGCAGCTTTCAAGAATTTCATCAGGGCCTTGGCATGTGCTTCTGAATACTTCAACAGAGATAGCATTAAAATCTTTGAAGCAGTGTGCCCCAGTTGTTCGACAATATTGTAATCACTTTTGCAGATGATTTTCAATATTTTCTCCATTTCTTGCCTCGATGGATCTTCAATAGTGACTTCAACAGGTACTTGAACTGGTTCAATTAATGGCTCTTTGCCTCGAGCATCGACATCTTGATTAGGAACTGGGACCTGGACCGGATTAGTAGTAACATTTGGAGAAATTTCTGGTGAAAAGATCCTTCTACTTCTTGTAATCTTACTAGTCCCCACAATATTATCAACAGCTGGATTTACGGCCTCCTCAGTCGAGGCGTCTTATTTAACTCCACGGACATAAACATTAGCGCCATAACTCCACGGGACAGCTTTGTCTGAGGAATATGGAAATGGAGCCGGATTGGTGATGATTACAGATGCTACTCTAGGGGTAGCAGAAATCTTGAAGGGAGCCTTGGTAGGGATTTTCAATGGCACGTTAGAAATTACTGAGACGTCCTCTATCTTTATCCCATTTAAAAAAACTTCGCACAAATTGTCTATAGAAGGGAGTTTCTCAAACATAATGATACGACGATCCATCCACTTTTGAATTCCTCTTGTCAGATTTTCACAACCATTGGGTAGGTGTGCACAATAAAAGCAATCAGGGTCACAACCTGGAAATAAACCAGCTTGTATTAGCTTTCTTTTGATTTCAAGGAGCGGAGTTGACAGTTCTCTCACATCATAGATATAAATAGTGTCCATGATAGCGTTAACGGTCTTGTCATGTTTTGGCATAGGCGCAGTGATGACATTTGGAGTCTCTGGAGGATCGAATTCAATTTCCCCAGCATCTATCATGTCTTGGATTTTATTTTTTAGGGCCCAACAGTGATCTGCGTCATGTCCAGGACAATTGGAATGATATGCACATGTTGCGTCAGGGCGATAACTAGGAGAGGAAGTGTTGACATTCTTCGGAGGGTCTTTCAATGTAATCAGATTTGCCTTTAACAAGTGCTGCAATGCTTGAGAGATTGGCATGTTGATTTTGGTGAAGTTTCTTCTTGGTGCATCTGGTCGACGCGTATACTTCGGCGGTTGATCTTTCTGAGGTGCAGACACAGAGATCAGAACAGCCCCTACAGATTGGTGATGCTCACTTTTGTTGCGACTTTTCTGACTGTGCACTGTATTGACTTCATTTCTCCCACTGATGGGCCTCTTTGTAGCACCAGAGGAGGAGCCTACTTGAATTTTTCCGCTTTGAATGCCGCTTTCGACACGCTCTCCAGTTAATATCAGGTCAGTGAAACCTGACGACGAGCTTCCCAGCGAATGGCTGTAGAAAGGGCCAGTTAAAGTGCCCATGAACATGTCGACCAACTCGCGATCAGATAAGGGACGTTGAACCCTTCCAGCTAGATCTCTCCACTTTTGTGCATACTCTTTGAAGTTTTCTTTTGGTGCCATGGTCATGCCCCGTAGTTGAGTACGGGTTGGTGCAAGGTCAGCGTTGTATTGATACTGTTTGTAGAAAGCAGCAGCCAAATCTTCCCAGGTGTGAACTTTTGTACTTTCCAGTTGGTAGTACCACTCGAGTTGTGTACCTGACAGACTTTCTTGGAAGAAATGAATCCACAATCTCTTATCTGTCGTATGAGTTTGTATCTTTCTCACATAGGACCTTAGATGCAGCTTTAGGCAAGAGACTCCATCATACTTTGCAAAGACAGGAACTTTGAAATTTGGAGGGATAACAACATCTGAGACGAGTCCAAGATCATTGAAGTATAAACCAGGTATTTTCTGTATCTCCATAGCTTTCATGCGTTCTTCCAACTGCTGGTATTTGCTATCACCCTGTTCGTCTTCGGAGTGATAATCTTCTTCGTTAGCAGAGAGAGAGGGTTTGGCAGAGCCCTGGTTATTGTGATTGTCTTCTTGATCACCTTCACCGACTTCTTCAGGGATTGGCGCTTTTCTGGGCATCCTGGCTGGGACTCTGACTTTCCTCACGAGGTGGCTTAAACCTATAGATCCCTTGGACTTCTTTTTCTTCTTGGTCATCAGAGCTTTTAGTTCCTCTTGTCCCTTTGCTAGCTCCAAAATTGCTATCTGAACTTGGGCGTTCTGTGCTTCGAGATTCTTGATGCTTGTTTCGGAATCCATCCCTTCTAACTGAAATAAACAGCAAGGAGATGAGAGACCTGTTATGTGAACCTGTTATGCAATGTTTATGAATGAAATGTATATGCAATGTTTTCAAGGATCTTAGAATTTAAATTTATTTAAACAAAAGAGAAAAAAACATTTATTAGTCAAACATTTTATTTCTTTTTTCTCTTTTCTTTTGTCTCTTTTTTTCTTTGCCTCTTTCGGGCTTACAAGATAAAGCAAAAATAAAGAAAATAAAGGATTCTTCAAGCCTCCCATGGACGCTTTCTCTTTGCACCCAGGAACGTGTTGATCTGCTGTTCTTCATGGAGTTGTCTGGTGAGCTCCAACACTTTCCTCTCATAGTCCTGATAGTGTGCTTTGAAGGTGTCCCTTTCTTCTTTAAATTGAACCCAAGATTTCTGCAGCTCTTCTAGGTCAGTCGGCATGTCCGGATGTAGAATAACTCGAGGTTCCTCCCCTTCGACTTCTGGCTCAATAGTCACAGGTAGGATAGCGGGATATGGCATGATGAACTTCTGAGCACGAGCACGCACCCATTTGAGGTAAGGCTCCATGGGAATAGAATTCCATTGTCCTAAAGTCTTGCTTTCTACTTTGTAGACACTGCCCCAAGCATGTATAAACCTTCGTCGATGTTGTAGCAACCTGCCCTAAAATTAAGATATTTAGAGTCGCCACCTATTCTGAAGGGCGAATAGGAAACCCTACGCAGTTAAGAGATTCGGTGTAAGTTATTATAATAAGGTCGAGGGAAGGTGTTAGGCACCCTCAACCCTTTCCTATGGCTTTGAATCTAAGGTAACAGTTTTATGGCAAAATTATGGAGGTTAATAGCTAAGGAAGTGAAAAGGGCAAAGATGAGATTTATGGGGAAGGGGACTCGCCTTGGTTATCCAAGTGCCTACGTATCTCCTTATGGAGAATCAGAGTCAACGTAGTTCGGGCACAGGGTTGTACGCCTTAGAATTGAATTTGATTTGAATGGTTTGAAGGCTTTTTGAATGGCCTATCGTAGTTTTTGAATTTGATTTGAAAGGCATTTTGAGTTGCGTGATTGGAAAGGATGAAAATCCGTGGTTTTGGAGTGTCTTGAATGTTTTAAGTTTTGGGTGTACAACCCTGGTTTGATATGTCACCGTTAGATGCGATGACCAATAGATTTGATCAGTATAGCTAACGGATTAATGAGGCATTGCTGGTTACTCAGATCGATAGAATGATCGTCGCGGGCAGCAAAATTAAAATGTATTTTAATTTGTGTATTTTTTATCTCTCGTCTAATGCGACTAATAGATTTAGTCGGGTCGAGGAGAGAATTAATTAAGGGTTAATGTTTTGCCAAATGGGCAGGATTGAACAAACCCTAATATTTATAACCTTTATAGGTTTTTTTGTGATTTTATAATAATTAAAATTAATTAAATAATTAAATCGAGTTATCGACATAATCGGGAAAAATGTTATACTCCTAATCCTAATCCTAGTGTGATATTCTAATCCTAATTTTAAATAATTAATTAAATCAAATATAATTAACTATTAATTAATCTAAATAATTAAATAAAAGAACCTGGGTATTGATCCTATGTGGCAACTTTCTGAGTGCTCACGATAGACTGGCGCATCTGGGGCGTTGGATTTAATCTTCGTGAGATCTAACGGCCATGATATGAGGGCGCGTGGTAATCCTGGTGTGTGTTGTGCATGCTGGAACACAAAGAAAATAGTAACCAAAATATAACATGGACCCAAGGTTCGAACCCAGGTCTATCCCTTTTCATGGATCCTTCAATGACAAATGCTGCTGCTCGTTGTTTGTTATTAATAAAATGCACATGATTAATGCTATATACAACAATGAGTCTTGGATGGAAAAACTTGATCGGAAAAATAGCAAGTGTACTATTCTTACGAAGTAGTAATAAAAGGTTGAAAACCAAGTATCGATCACGAGGACTGCGTTGGAATATGAGTTATATAATTATTCAATTAAACAAAAAGGCAACTGGTGTTTTTGATTGATTTATAAGTTCTAAATTTAAAATAAAAATAGCGGAAAATAAATAAGAGCTTTTTCACTAATATGAGTAAATGCCAAGGCAAGGTGTGTAATTTGCTCTGTAATAACTCTGAATCCTTATTTGAGATCTTTTCAACAAGTTCATGGTATTCAATTACTACATCTTTAGAGTGTTTGCCCCTAAATCCTTATTGGGCAAACCTTTGGTTTTTCATCTACAAACCTAAGTCCTTAGAGAGAACAGATAAAACCAAGCTTGTTTTCTATCAAGAATTCGTAGTGACCATAGGGTATCCCTAGTCCTAGGTGATATCTACTATGGTTCAATTTAATACAAACCTTAACAATCGCGAGCCAGCAATTTGTTAATCACAGAACAATCTTTATTGGTCCGATAAAGAAGGCATTAAGAACAGTATAAAATTGAACTGAATAACATAAACATGAAGTTGATCAAATCAGAATATCAAAAGTCATTACAAACCAAATCAGGGACACCCCCCTAGCATTGGGGGGTTTAGCTACTCATATTGTTCAAAAGAAATTCAAAAATATCAAAGTTAAACATTACAGATAATTGGGGAATTTGTGATCTTCAATTGCTCTTGCTCATGAATGATCTCTCTTCTCCAATAATCTCATACGTTGCTCTGCTTCAAATTCAATTTCTTTGGTTGTGTCAAAAGATCCCCCTTCTCTTCTCAATTCCTCACTATATATTGCAAACCCTTCTTTTTAAATCATAAAGTCCAAAACGCCCTTCTGGATCACTTTTTGAGTGAAAATCATAAAAACATGAAAATCTGCGTAACCAGCCAACACGGGTCGTGTTAGGCAACACGGGTGCCCGTGTTGGTCCTCTGGATCCATCAAAGAAACACTTTGCGCTCAGTAGCAGCAACACGGGTCGTGTTAGGCAACACGGGTGCCCGTGTTGCATCACTGCTTTTCTCCATTTCTTCTTTCTTGACTGTTCAGCAACACGGGTCGTGTTCCTCAACACGGGCGCCCGTGTTGCACTGCTGATCTTCTCTTTTCTTCTTTCTTTTGCTCTTTACGTCTGACATTTCTTGCACAGGTTCGCGTAAAGAATTTCCTAGATCTGAAGTACCATTGAACAACCAAACCAACGCATAAAATGGGAAAATAAACTCGAAAACTAACAAAAGGATAAAACTTTCAAAAACAAACAAACTTGCTTAAACCGATTAAAAAGACTATACTATGACATTAAACAATGCAGAATACCTGGATTATCATCAGGAAAGTGGCAAAGACATAGTGAGAATCGTGACCGATCACAACCCCAAACTTACTTCATTGCTTGTCCTCAAGTGATGCTCGAGAAACTAGCAAGGATCCCCCAATTTATCCGCAGATATCGTACCACAGTACTGCTGAGATCTTTCGCAACTTCCTTTTCGTTGGCCTTTCAATTGATTCCTTCTTCCCTGAATTTAGCGATTCAGCCATACTTCCACAATGAGATGTCTCTTTACCTGTAAGCTTATTCACACTCTCACCAAAACTCTCGGGTTAAAGTGTTTTCACTCAAATATCAAAGTATGCAAAGTCAGCTCATAGGTTTGTATAACATTTATCTTCATCTCCTACACACAAGAAACACACTTTTTGAGGTCTTTTATGGTTGTAACGGGGCTAAGGGACAAGGTGGGATCAACAAACAAATGGGAGAACTAGTGGCTTTTGGCTTAGAATCAGAGTTATTATTTCGTTCACTGTGTTAGTATGGAGTTCACAATTACCAATGTCGGGCACCGTTTCTTAAGATCCTTCACTGACTACTCCTGTATTTCTTTGAGCATCTCTTTTCTTTCGCATTTTTATTATCAGATCAAATTCTCCTACAGGTAAGTGCCCCTTTTTGCTGTTTATCATTTCTTTTTCTCTTTTTTTTTTTTTCTCTTTTTGGTTCTTTTGCACTTACCTACTTTTCTGCTTTCGGTGCCCGACCCCAAACTTAAATTGTTTCACAGCTTGCAACCATAACAACTCTTATCTAAGCAGGGTGAGGAAGTGTTTGGGTTATTGGTTAATTCATGCATGTAATCAAACAAACAAAAGGCTATATGGCTCAAACGGGGTGAACAAGGGATAACGTGAAAAGGTTGGCTTGAAAGGCTCAAGTGTAAAACAAACAAGTGCCTCAGTGTGTAAACATGTGCATTAGAAATTCCAACAAATACTTACACAAACCAAAAGTGACGATGACATACCTGACAACTCTCATGATGATTTTGTATTTGGCTTTTTATAATCCTCACCATGTTTGGTCAAGCTCACAGGATCCAGGAACACTTCTTGTATGGTACAACTTTATCGCCTCATCAGTTCTACAGGTCTATCGTCTGGTCCAAAGCTTAGAAGTGCGTCCGATCATTAAACTCAACAGTACCAACTCTTTGGAGGTTCCTTTCATCACTGTGAGGTGCAATTCGGTTCACTATCTCTGGTTCTCGTCACTTGTCCTGCTAACAATATCAGCATCCTGCACTGACATGTCATGGCTAACACACAAACTAACATAAAGTACTGATAAATTTAAAGGAAATACGAAATAAAAAGAAACTACTGAAAGCGATAAATAGAACTCCCCCCACACTTGAACTAAACATTGACCTCAATGTTTAAATTCAAGATAGTGAGGGTGAACTCACAGAGGGTACTGCGACTCCAGCTGCCGCTTCCTAGCTTTCACCGGAGAGACCCATTTTTTTCTTCTGAAAACAAAACAAAAAGTAAACCGCATTATTAAAACCGTGGGTTGCCTCCCACGAAGCGCTTCGTTTAACATCGCATGGCTCGACGGTCCAATACCCTTTATTAAGGAGGGTACTTCCTCCTCCAAACTTGGTTGCTTGTCACTTCCGTAACCACAAACTTATGAAGTTGAGAAGTATGGACCACTTTTCTCTTCAAGTTACTACCCACTTTCATCTTCTCACCTCTACTTTCCACTGTTTTCTTCTTCTTGATTTCTTGAATTACCGCAGGAATTTTTATAGGTGTATGAGCTGAGGCCACCTTAGAGATGATACTTGAAATTTTTTTAGGATACTGTGGACTTTTGTTGGCTCCCTCACTTCTGATCATACCAACTTTAGATTGATTATTCCTACCAGCAGCTTGTTTTTTGACTTCTAACACCTTCAGTGTTACCTCCTCATCAAATGATTTAACTATGATTTCCCCTTTTTCAATATCCAAATTGCAGCGACTAGTAAGCAGAAATGGTCGCCCAAGAAGGATTGGAGTCTCTTCATCCTCAGGAATGTCCAGGATGTGGAAATCAACTGGAAAGACAAACTTATCAATTTCTACCAATACATCTTCAGCTATCCCATATGACTGCTTAATGGTATGATCAGCGAATTTCAACTTTGTCTCACTCTCGCTTATCTTTCCAATGTCAAGCTTTTTGAAAATAGACTATGGCATTAAACTTACACTAGAACCAGAATCAATTAATACCTTCTTGAACGATCTATCATTGATAGTGCAAGGAATTGCCACTGCTCCAGGGTCTTTCTTCTTGATTGGGATCCTCCTTTGTGGTGAGACTCTACCACACTTTTCAGTTACCACTTCAGGCTCCCCTCCTACAGGTCTCTTTTTAGAAATCACTTCTTTCATGAATTTCTTGTACAAAGGCATATTCTCCAGTGCTTCAAAGAAGGGTAAGTTAATCTCTAACTTCTTGAACATTGCAGCAAACTTCTCAAAATCCTTCTCTTTTGAATCCTTCTTGGCCACTCTAGAGGGGAATGGTAATTTGACCACCGGTTTAGTTTCTTTCTTATTTTTCTCTTCCAGCGGCTTAACCGGTGATATCACTACTTCAGGCTCTTTCGGATTTTCTCTCACTTCTAGATCTACTTCGATGATATCATCATACTCGGTTTCATTTTTTTCTTCTGGTTTTGATCTCCTCAGACTTCTTGTTGAGATGACATTCACATTCTGATGCTCCCTTGGGTTTGTAACAGTTCCACTAGGTAAGGCACCTTGTGGTTGAGCATTGGCGAGTTGTTGTGCTATCGACTCATCTGAACCTCAAGATTTTTGATGGATGCACCCGTGTTTCGAAAATTACTCCTTGTTTCTTCTTGAAACTGAGAGCTTTGGGCTGCCATTTTTTCGATGGCAATCTCCCAATCTGCTTTTCTGGGGGCCTGTTGTTGAGGTTGTTGATAATGTTGTTGAGGAGTTCTATATTGTTGCTGCGACTGCTGACCTTGATATGGAATAACCTCTTGTTTAGGAGCATTCCCTGGTTGATCCTTCCATGAAAAATTTGGATGATTTTTCCACCCCGGATTGTAGGTATTTGAGTAGGGGTTGTTTTGCTTCAAGAACTTTATTTCCTCCACTTGCTGAGCTGTAGCAACACACTGAACAGTAAAATGAGGTCCTCCACATATTTCACACCCCACCGGTTGACTTGCTTGAGCCGGTTGAATTTGTGCTACTGTTTGTTTTTCAAGACCCATCTGTTTTAATCTCCGCTCAACTTCTGCAGCTACCTGATCTTCTATTTTCACAACTTGCGCTGACAATTTCATATCCACTAATCCTTCAGGTTGGCTAACACTCCGGTCATATAACTCCAAGTGTTCATTGGCCGCAATAGCTTCTATGATTTTTTTAACACCAGTGGCTGTTGAAAAGTTAGATGAGCCACCAGCAGCTGTGTCAATCAATTGCTTAGTCTTCATTTTAAGACCATTCAGAAAATTCTGCATTTGTTCAGTGACATCCATGTTGTGAGTTGGGCATGCCACCAACAACCTCTTGAATCTCTTATAAGCATCTCCAAGTGATTCTCCTTCCTTCTGTTTAAAATTAACAATATCATACCTCTTATGGATATAAACAGCGGCGGGAAAATACTCATTCAGAAAGGTTGACTCCATTTGTTGCCATGTGGTAATACTCCCAGCAGGTAATGAGTAGAACCACTCTTCAGCGTCATCCGCTAACGTGAATGGAAACATAACCAACTTCTTGGCTTCTTCAGAGTGTCCTTCTATCTTCAGAGATGTTGTCATAGTAAGAAACCTTTGTAAATGCTTATTAGCATCTTCATTTATTCTTCCTGAAAATGGTTTCTTCTCCAGCTGTCGAATTGTTGCTGGGTGCAGCTGAAAATGAGCAACATTGACCGGTTGATTTACTATTGTCAACCGTCCAGTTGGAGTATTTGTTCCTCCATAATCACCCAGAAGTCTCTCCACTGGAGGTGGATCTGCAGCCATGGTTTCAGACTCGGTGTCTGAATGTTCAGAATGAACCGAAATTACTTCCTCTTCTTCAGATTCAGAAACTGTCAGTGTTGCTTTTGATGTTTCTGGTCGTTCTTGCCTGGCTTCACGGAGTCGGGTATGCAATGATCTTTCTGGTTCTGCGTCAAAAAAAAGTTCAGCTGAGGTCTTACCTCGCATCCACAGATTAGACAATTATTAGTAGCAATAAATCAAAATATAAAAAGAAAAATTTTGGTTGCAGAGCAACAAAAATTTAATTGAATTATTATTTAACTTATATTTGGCAGTCCCCGGCAACGGCGCCAAAAACTTGATCGGAAAAATAGCAAGTGTACTATTCTTACGAAGTAGTAATAAAAGGTTGAAAACCAAGTATCGATCACGAGGACTGCGTTGTAATATGAGTTATATAATTATTCAATTAAACAAAAAGGCAACTGGTGTTTTTGATTGATTTATAAGTTCTAAATTTAAAATAAAAATAGCGGAAAATAAATAAGAGCTTTTTCACTAATATGAGTAAATGCCAAGGCAAGGTGTGTAATTTGCTCTGTAATAACTCTGAATCCTTATTTGAGATCTTTTCAACAAGTTCATGGTATTCAATTACTACATCTTTAGAGTGTTTGCCCCTAAATCCTTATTGGGCAAACCTTTGGTTTTTCATCTACAAACCTAAGTCCTTAGAGAGAACAGATAAAACCAAGCTTGTTTTCTATCAAGAATTCGTAGTGACCATAGGGTATCCCTAGTCCTAGGTGATATCTACTATGGTTCAATTTAATACAAACCTTAACAATCGCGAGCCAGCAATTTGTTAATCACAGAACAATCTTTATTGGTCCGATAAAGAAGGCATTAAGAACAGTATAAAATTGAACTGAATAACATAAACATGAAGTTGATCAAATCAGAATATCAAAAGTCATTACAAACCAAATCAGGGACACCCCCTAGCATTGGGGGGTTTAGCTACTCATATTGTTCAAAAGAAATTCAAAAATATCAAAGTTAAACATTACAGATAATTGGGGAATTTGTGATCTTCAATTGCTCTTGCTCATGAATGATCTCTCTTCTCCAATAATCTCATACGTTGCTCTGCTTCAGATTCAATTTCTTTGGTTGTGTCAAAAGATCCCCCTTCTCTTCTCAATTCCTCACTATATATTGCAAACCCTTCTTTTTAAATCATAAAGTCCAAAACGCCCTTCTGGATCACTTTTTGAGTGAAAATCATAAAAACATGAAAATCTGCGTAACCAGCCAACACGGGTCGTGTTAGGCAACACGGGTGCCCGTGTTGGTCCTCTGGATCCATCAAAGAAACACTTTGCGCTCAGTAGCAGCAACACGGGTCATGTTAGGCAACACGGGTGCCCGTGTTGCATCACTGCTTTTCTCTATTTCTTCTTTCTTGACTGTTCAGCAACACGGGTCGTGTTCCTCAACACGGGCGCCCGTGTTGCACTGCTGATCTTCTCTTTTCTTCTTTCTTTTGCTCTTTACGTCTGACATTTCTTGCACAGGTTCGCGTAAAGAATTTCCTAGATCTGAAGTACCATTGAACAACCAAACCAACGCATAAAATGGGAAAATAAACTCGAAAACTAACAAAAGGATAAAACTTGCAAAAACAAACAAACTTGCTTAAACTGATTAAAAAGACTATACTATGACATTAAACAATGCAGAATACCTGGATTATCATCAGGAAAGTGGCAAAGACATAGTGAGAATCGTGACCGATCACCTATCGTAGTTTTTGAATTTGATTAGAAAGGCATTTTGAGTTGCGTGATTGGAAAGGATGAAAATCCGTGGTTTTGGAGTGTCTTGAATGTTTTAAGTTTTGGGTGTACAACCCTGGTTTGATATGTCACCGTTAGATGCGATGACCAATAGATTTGATCAGTATAGCTAACGGATTAATGAGGCATTGCTGGTTACTCAGATCGATAGAATGATCGTCGCGGGCAGCAAAATTAAAATGTATTTTAATTTGTGTATTTTTTATCTCTCGTCTAATGCGACTAATAGATTTAGTCGGGTCGAGGAGAGAATTAATTAAGGGTTAATGTTTTGCCAAATGGGCAGGATTGAACAAACCCTAATATTTATAACCTTTATAGGTTTTTTTGTGATTTTATAATAATTAAAATTAATTAAATAATTAAATCGAGTAATCGACATAATCGGGAAAAATGTTATACTCCTAATCCTAATCCTAGTGTGATATTCTAATCCTAATTTTAAATAATTAATTAAATCAAATATAATTAACTATTAATTAATCTAAATAATTAAATAAAAGAACCTGGGTATTGATTCTATGTGGCAACTTTCTGAGTGCTCACGATAGACTAGCGCATCTGGGGCGTTGGATTTAATCTTCGTGAGATCTAACGGCCATGATATGAGGGCGCGTGGTAATCCTGGTGTGTGTTGTGCATGCTGGAACACAAAGAAAATAGTAACCAAAATATAACATGGACCCAAGGTTCGAACCCAGGTCTATCCCTTTTCATGGATCCTTCAATGACAAATGCTGCTGCTCGTTGTTTGTTATTAATAAAATGCACATGATTAATGATATATACAACAATGAGTCTTGGATGGAAAAACAAACAAATGTAAAACCTGGGCCCACAGTCATGCACGCGGACCAATAGAATGTGGAGAGAGGGTCCTGGAACGTTGACCGGCCAATGATGTTGAGAGAGAGAAACTGAACGCTTCATCCATCCAATCAGAACGCGCCTTCGCCGCCACGCTTGCGTTTGACCCACGACTGGACTTTCAGACCACCTCCGGCGGTGGCTGAATCGTCTCCTCCGACGAGAAGAAGCTCCGAACCCCTGCAAACAAGCGTCAACAAACCCCAAACTAGCCCAGACCCCCTAAAACACGTACTGCGAATCCATTGGACGCCTCGGTTTCTCGTGATATGGCCTGCAAACATGTAAACGAAAACTAGAGGTTTTGATGCCCTAACAATGGCATTCTCCGATCCAAGGCCTAACCTTCACATGTAATACGTCAGAATCATTTTGCTTAACACCCTGAACTCGATTATATATTTCAAACAGATAAACAGAGCGTAACTCGATGGATTTGGAATTCCAAAAATCTTACCTCCGGCGACGGCGAGATGGGAGCCTCTGGACGGCTGCCGGCTTGAGTGATGGTCGGGTTAGATTCCTTAAGTCCTCAGGAAGGGGATGCAATGATTTTTGATCGATTAAATCTTGCTGGGAAGAATTTTCTCGCGCCCCCTAAAAATCAGATTCTTGAAGTTCTTGGAATAGGATTTTCGCACCAGTTTTCGTCCCCCCTCTCTCTCCATTAATTTAGAATATATATCATCTTATTAGGGTTAACAAAATCAAGATCAATCTTTGGAATTATCATGAAGAGATTTGATTTTCCAATCACCTAAAACTTGCCAATTTTAAACAAGATTTCTTTAGTGAATCTTCTTCACACGATTTGCAAATTATTTTGGTCCTCCAATATTACTCAAATTTAAGCCCATGTGTTTTTAAATATTTTTTATCATGATTATTCTAATTTATCTATGAGTTTCAATAAATAAAAAAACAAAATGATAATTAATAAATAGGAAATAAAAATTATGATGAAGTATGAATTTAAAGGCCCTATTTAATTCAATAATTCCCCACGAAATTGTAATAACCAAATTGATCCTAAATAATCCTAATAATATTAAAACAATAATAATAATAATAATAATATTAATCGAAACTAATAGTGATTAACCCTAATAACCCTTATATTAAAAGAATATCTAATGATCCTAATTATTTAAGAAAACCCAAATAAATAGTTGAACCTAATACCCTAAATTGAATAATGTCCCTATCATTGATAACCCAAAAAATGAATAATCAACAGTTTATTAGAAGCGATAAAAACCCACAGTTAGATAGATTAGGCCAAGTGATTTGAGCCCAAATACCTGCTAATTGCACACCTAATTTTAATTAAAGGTTTTATAAGAGATCAGGTTTAACAATAGATATGTTAAACCCCCTAACCCTTAGTTTTAACACCTGTAATAAATTAAAAGATGCGAATTGTATCGGGTAAATTTTGGGGTATGACAGCTGCCCCTGTTCAATCTTCTTAAACCTGAAGAGTCGGATAGGCACGTCTGCCTATCGTGATCTAAAGGTAGAAGAGGATTGAATATTGAATGCCCCGAAATTCGCACTTGTTGGGAAGAAACTATGGAGGAGATGGGCTTACAGATGCCACCCGAGGTGAATACCATTTTTCAGAGTGTGGAGCAAACGCTTTTGAAAGGGACCCCTGCGTTTTGGTTGTAGCACGGCCTAAGAAGGCAACCTGAATTTTATGCAATGTTATGATGCATGCGATGTATGATGCAGTGAGCTTCTCAAAATAAATGAGAGCGATGTATGCATATGCATTATGTATGAATGATGTATATTAATTGAATGATGCATGATTTTTAGTTATGTTAGTTGAAGTTAGTAACTTTGGAAAAGAAAAATATAACCTTGTTTGTTATTGTTGAAATCTTGAAGAAGATCACTGCCGAGAGACTAACGTGATAAACCCCATTGAAGAACTGTTTGAAAAACCTTGTGATTTGAGAAACAGGGAAAATAAATCTCTATTTGTAAAGAGACGTAGCTTTGTATCACTACCAAGGGACTAACATGATATTGATCAACGATATGATTTGAAGGAGATCACTGCCAAGGGACTAACGTGATAAGACATAACTTATTGCCGCTCAGGGACTAACGCAATAAGTCATAATTTAAATTGGAATAGGATTTGAAATGGGATTGAGTCTCGGTTACTGCCAAGGGACTAACGTACCAAAGAGACTTAGCGCCATATCACTGCCAAGGGACTAACGTGATAAGACATAACTTATTGCTGCTCAGGGACTAACGTAATAAGTCATGATTTAAATTGTAATTGGAATAGGATTTGAAATAGGAATTGGAATAGGATTTGAAATAGGATTTGAAATAGGATTTGGATTTTGATGTAACAGTCAGACGGGAACTGACTAACAGACGGGAACTGGATTTAATGTAACAGTCAGACAGGAACTGACTACCAAACGAGAATTGGATTTAATGTAACAGTCAGACGGGAACTGACTACCAACGAGAATTGGATTTGATGTAACAGTCAGACGGGAACTGACTACCAAACGAGAATTGGATTTGATGGTTTTCCAAGACGAGAACTGGACTTTGTAATGATCTGCCAGGACGAGAACTGGACTTTGTAATGATTTGCCAGGACGAGAACTGGACTTTGTAAGGATTTGCCAGGACGAGAACTGGACTTTGTAATGATTTGCCAGGACGAGAACTGGACTTTGTAATGATTTTCCAGGACGAGAACTGGACTTTGTAAGGATTTGCCAGGACGAGAACTGGACTTTGTAATGATTTGCCAGGACGAGAAATGGACTTTGTAAGGATTTGGATTTGCAAATGAAACTTGGACTTTTATAGTATATGAATGTACTAGATGATATGCATGGTTTGATGTTGGAGTGAAGCGACATGATTAATGCATGACAATGATTTATGATGACTTGGATGTTTTGATTGATGTAGTGAGTGGAACGAAATAATGTCTTATATAAGACTACCTGAAAAGGTTTCAGGAATGGATATGAACATATGTCCTAAAGAAGACTACCTGAAAAGGTTCTTAGCAAAGAATGAGGAATGTCTTTAAAGGCGACTACCTGAAAAGGCTGAAAGATGTATTTAAGAAGGACTACCTAAAAAGGTTCTTAGCAAGGATAGAAATTTGTCTTAAAGAAGACCACCTGGAGAGGCTGAAAGATGTCTTAAAAAAGGCTTCCTAAAAAGGTTCTTGGAAAAGACAATGAATGTCTTAGAAAAGACTACCTAAAAAGGTTCTTAGAAAGAGAATGTCTTAAAGAAGACTACCTGAAGAGGTTCCTGAAATGTATTAAAGAAGACTACCTGAAGAGGATTCCTAGAAAGGATCATGTGATTTGTCTTAGAGAAGACTACCTAAAAGGTTCTTGGAAAAAGAATGTCTTACAGAAGATTACCTAAAAAGGTTCTTGATGATGATTGTCTTAAAGAAGACTACCTAGAAAGGTTCTTAGAATGTCTTAAAGAAGACTACCTGAAAAGGTTCCTAGAAAGGATGACAATTCGTCTTGAATAAGACTGCTTGAGGAGACTCCTAGAAAGGATCGTGAGGTTTGTCTTAAAGAAGACTACCTAAAAAGGTACGGTGTAATGTATCAACCAATGTATGTAATGCGTGACTTATATGTATTTGCATGATGCTCCAATGATAGGTTGTTGATAACCAAAGCGTATATAGCTTGCTGGAGTTGTAAGTTTGTTTGATAAGATGGGGTGTGATGCTAGCGCGACTTCCCAATCCCTGTTTTTTTTAATTTTGAAGACCGTAGTTAGGAGAAAGATTTGTCGGATGTTGTAAAGTGTGAGAACGCCTTTTCCTTATGTTGTGCTCCTTATGGACTTGATATCCATTGCCCCAGTTTGGCTTTGTCGTATGCTTCGACTCTTAGATTGAAGGGTATGCCCTTGATCTCCAGGATATGGAGGACTATCCATAGTGTTCTATCCTTTGAATTTGAATTCTACCCATGTTTGACATGCCCCTGATTTCTTCGAGATGTGACCCGAATTGATTGAACCTTAGGATGAATGCCCCTAGTTAATAGGACATTTGATTGCATGCCCCTGTGATCCTTGAATTTTTGCCCCTGTTTAGGAGAACCCCCTAGATGTGGTTCCCCCCATTCCAGAGTCTTTATTCGAAATGATCTCCTTTGATTAAACCAGTTTCAAGATTTCCTCGATACTAAGTGTATATTCGTAGATGACGTTGTACCCTTTGAAAAGTAACTCCAATGCAATGCGTATGCAAGTTTTAAAATCGAAGCCCGTTATGAATCAGGACTGGATGATTAGAAATGAATGCTTGAAGAAGCGTAATGGTTAGAAATAGTTTTAACAAACCTTAGGAGTCAGTATAACAAATCCCGCTTAATATGCTTTCGTGGTTAACCTTGCCTCAATTAGGACTTTTGAATGTTGTAACTTGGCCAGGTTCACAGTTTTAAGAAACAATGGATATAAGGCTCAAAATTTATTTAACCTACCTCTTTCTCCTTGATGTTCTCCAAATCCTAAAATTCGCCTAATCCAATGAATGTGCTTTGTTTGCAAGAGAATCGCTTCAGTTTTAATGTTGAGCAGAAGCCTTAGTAGAGATCCAAGCACTGCTGAAAAATGTTGTAAAGATCCAAGCATTGATGAGAAGCTTCGATGATTTAGCAGTCACAAGATTATCCTTCGTATTTTTTCGCCTTTGTTTTTATCCCTTATTTTGCATGAACCAAATCCTTTGAATTTGATCCATCGGGATGCCCTAATTTTTGCCTAAGTCGTTTTGCTTTTCTTTTTTGACTTAGCGGGCGCTTTTCTCCTTTTTGTTTTGAACATTCCTTTTGAGATATTGATCCTTGGATATTGAATGTTGTGACTGCTATGTTGATTTTGATTTGCAAGCTTCGCCTTTGATACGTCCTCGATCTTGAATGATATATTGATGAAGAAGGTGTTGTGAATGTTATCTCCATTACTTCCTCAATCTCGGACGAACGCGAGGAAGAAGATTTGCTTGAACCTTTGCTTTGCTTGATCCTTATGCTTGAATACTTTGCTTGAATCCTTGCTTGGATTGACTGATTCTCTTGACAACCAAAATACACCATTGAATTAATCAAAATCTACCCTGCCCTTGGTTAAAATCAAGGTTTATTTGAAAAGTAGAAACAAACTCCAACTCCTGGCTCGAGGGGGTAGCGAGGGATTAACATCCTTATATCTCCACTGTTTGGGAATTGAAACAATGCCTGTACATCCTTGGCTCGGTTTTACCTCGAAAGCATATGTTTAGCTGGACTTAGTTATTTGTATTTGTTATTCTCCTTCATGTTTGTTAACAATCCTTAATTCGAAATAGAATAGAAGTGTGCGAGTGGAAGGTCGTAGTGGTGAGCGAATGAATTGACTCCAAACCTGCATGGTCATCCCATTAGAATTGCTAATCCGAAGGTACAACTTTTATCCTGAGGAACACTTAGCGATCGTAGGGGTTGAAATTCAGAGCATGACAAAACCTGTTGATCCTAGGGACAATCTCCTTTTTAAATCCGTTGACCTTGTTTTACTCCTTAGTTCCTAGACTTGTAGAAGTGAAGGGTAACCTCGAGTTTTCCTTAGACATGTCGAACCTGTTGGGAATAAATCGTTAGCGGTGGGTTTTCGTCGTATCGGAACTTCATGAGTTTCCTTTGACTGAACCTCTTTTGCTTTTCCTAAGGATAGTATCACACCATTCGCAATCTTCAGGGTTTGTAGATTGATAAAGATAGCCTATGACCCTTTTGCCCCTTGGCGTGGAGTTAACATACGTCGCCTTTGCTCCATCGTAGTTATGCATTTTTGTTCAGGGTATTGCCCCAGTTGGAAAGACCCTTGCCCCCAGATTATCACAGAGCGTCCTCGTAAGTTTGATATGTTCTAAGATGAACCCCTTTATGACTAGATACATCTTGAGTGTATCTATGAGGGAACTTCTTTGTTGAACTAATCCTTGCTCGATGATAACCTCTGTAGAATTTGCAATCCTGTTACGACAAGGCGTGGAGATGCGGCTGGCATGGTAAAAGACATCCTTTTTCTCCTTGTGTGACCAAGTTCGTTCTTGATGATTTATCCTCCTTTATCCATAGTTTATGACCCTTTGGATTTTTCTTTGCGAGTCCTGGGAAACCGGCTAGCACGGTAAGTGTGGATGCGGGCGAAGATGCGAATGTAAATGTATGATTGCATGAAAATGCAAATGCATGCGTATGCAAAAGACTCCTCGTATTATAACTCCGTGTGATGTATACTCCTAGGGATAGCCTTAGAGGCGACATTAGACCCTATTGAAATTCTTACAAGCTAGATGTTATGACACGCCAATGGAAATCCCTTAAATTAGGGGGTATGCAGAAAGTAGCGGCTGGTGACCGTTCAAGACAGTCACCAAGTCTCTTGGCCATCGAGAGGCCGTTCGACTTGTACCAATGAAGTTGCCCCTCGTGGGAAGGTTCTCTATGCGGAACACAACCTATCTAAGGCCGATATTAGACGAATAGAAATCCCTACAGGCTAGGGATAAAATATGTATAGATGGAAATCTGAAACCCTGCAAGTTGGAGGGTGCGCGGGAATAAGCACGGGGTGACCGTTCAAGACAGTCACTAGATCGCATGGCCATCGAGAGGCCAATCGACATATGCTAACGAAGACGTCCTTCGTACGAAGGATGCGATTTTAGAATTAGAATCCCTATAGGCTAGGGAATGCATAGATGTAAGCACAGGGTGACCGTTCAAGACAGTCACTATATCGCATGGCCATCGAGAGGTCAATTGACGTGCGTAAATGTAGATGTCCTTCGTATGAAGGATGCGATTTTAGAATTAGAATCCCTATAGGCTAGGGAATGCGTAGATGTAAGCACAGGGTGACCGATCAAGACAGTCACTATATCGCATGGCCATCGAGAGGCCAATTGACGTGCGTAAATGTGGATGTCCTTCGAGGAAGGACTGGTTTTTTAGAAATAGAATCCCTACCGGCTAGGGGATACGTAGTTGTAAGAATTGGGTGACCGTTCAAGATAGTCACCGGATCGCATGGCCATCGAGAGGCCAATCAATGTGCGTAAACGAGGATGTCCTTCGTGGGAAGAACGCGTAGGAGTACCTGCAAAAATTAAACGCAAGACATTCGCAGTATATAAATTCACAGTATATAATAAGCACGTAAGCACATAAGCCCTAGGTTCATAGGTTCGACGTAACGGCTTAGGGTGCCTACCCTTCCCATAGGAATGTTCTAGAAGGTCTCATGGGATCGTTCGTAGCCGCCGAGACTTTTTGTCTCTTTGGATTTTGGAACAACTCATTGGTCCATGAGGTTCAAATTTTAGGGGTTGGTTCCCAGAGAGATCAGCTAAATACCCAGTCCAACCCTCAACAAGGTCGAGCCTCGTATCAGACCTTTCCGAATATTTAACCCACTCTGAGTGGAATTATAATAAGACTCGTAGGCGATGTAATTCCCCTTTGGTCTTAAATATAATCCCCACGCTTAGTTTTGACAGCAATTTATATATCCCAAGAATGCGATAAAAATACCAAATATTCAATTAACAGAAATATTTAATCGAATTGATATAAATGAATGAGATTGTAAATGAATAAATAAATAAATAAAAATTTAAATATTTAAATATAAAACCCTAAATCCATAGAAATTATAAATAAATATATAAATAAAAATTTAAATATTTAAATATAAAAAGAAAAGAAATAAAACCTAAATCCTACTCCAAAACCCTAATTTTGGCAAATTAGCCAAACCCTAAAAAAGTTCGCCAAAAACCTAAAAAGTTTGCCAAAAACCTAAACCCCGTCAAACCCTATAGGAGCCTAATAATTCACCATTTTTAGTTATCCCCAGCAGAGTCGCCAGCTGTAGCAACCTGCCCTAAAATTAAGATATTTAGAGTCCCCACCTATTCTGAAGGGCGAATAGGAAACCCTACGCAGTTAAGAGATTCGGGGTAAGTTATTATAATGAGGTCAAGGGAAGGTGTTAGGCACCCTCAACCCGTTCCTATGGATTTGAATCTAAGGTAACAGTTTTATGGCAAAATTATGGAGGTTAATAGCTAAGGAAGTGAAAAGGGCAAAGATGAGATTTATGGGGAAGGGGACTCGCCTTGGTTATCCAAGTGCCTACGTATCTCCTTATGGAGAATCAGAGTCAACGTAGTTCGGGCACAGGGTGGTACGCCTTAGAATTGAATTTGATTTGAATGGTTTGAAGGCTTTTTGAAGGGCCTATCGTAGTTTTTGAATTTGATTTGAAAGGCATTTTGAGTTGCGTGATTGGAAAGGATGAAAATCCGTGGTTTTGGAGTGTCTTGAATGTTTTAAGTTTTGGGCGTACAACCCTGGTTTGATATGTCACCGTTAGATGCGATGACCAATAGATTTGATCAGTATAGCTAACGGATTAATGAGGCATTGCTGGTTACTCAGATCAATAGATTGATCGTCGCGGGCAGCAAAATTAAAATGTATTTTAATTTGTGTATTTTTTATCTCTCGTCTAATGCGACTAATAGATTTAGTCGGGTCGAGGAGAGAATTAATTAAGGGTTAATGTTTTGCCAAATGGGCAGGATTGAACAAACCCTAATATTTATAACCTTTATAGGTTTTTTTGTGATTTTATAATAATTAAAATTAATTAAATAATTAAATCGAGTAATCGACATAATCGGGAAAAATGTTATACTCCTAATCCTAATTCTAGTGTGATATTCTAATCCTAATTTTAAATAAATAGTTAAATCAAATATAATTAACTATTAATTAATCTAAATAATTAAATAAAAGAACCTGGGTATTGATCCTATGTGGCAGCTTTTTGAGTGCTCACGATAGACTGGCGCATCTGGGGTGTTGGATTTAATCTTCGTGAGATCTAATGGCCATGATATGAGGGCGCGTGGTAATCTTGGTGTGTGTTGTGCATGCTGGAACACAAAGAAAATAGTAACCAAAATATAACATGGACCCAGGGTTCGAACCCAGGTCTATCCCTTTTCATGGATCCTTCAATTACCAATGCTGCTGCTCGTTGTTTGTTATTAATAAAATGCACATGATTAATGATATATACAACAATGAGTCTTGGATGGAAAAACAAACAAATGTAAAACTTGGGCCCACAGTCATGCACGCGGACCAATAGAATGTGGAGAGAGGGTCCTGGAACGTTGACCGGCCAATGATGTTGAGAGAGTGAAAGTGAACGTTTCATCCAGCCAATCAGAATGCGCCTTCGCCGCCACGCCTGCGTTTGACCCACGACTGGACTTTCAGACCACCTCCGGCGGTGGCTGAATTTTCTTCTCCGACGAGAAGAAGCTCCGAACCCCTGCAAACAAGCGTCAACAAACCCCAAACTAGCCCAGACCCCCTAAAACACGTACTGCGAATCCAATGGACGCCTCAGTTTCTCGTGATATGGCCTGCAAACATGTAAACAAAAACTAGAGGTTTTGATGCCCTAACAATGGCATTCTCCGATCCAAGGCCTAACCTTCACATGTAATATGTCAGAATCATTTTTCTTAACACCCTGAACTCGATTATATATTTCAAACAGATAAACAGAGCGTAACTCGATGGATTTGGAATTCCAAAAATCTTACCTCCGGCGACGGCGAGATGGGAGCCTCTGGATGGCTGCCGGCTTGAGTGATGGTCGGGTTAGATTCCTTAAGTCCTCAGGAAGGGGATGCAATGATTTTTGATCGATTAAATCTTGCTGGGAAGAATTTTCTCGCGCCCCCTAAAAATCAGATTCTTGAAGTTCTTGGAATAGGATTTTCGCACCAGTTTTCGTCCCTCTCTCTCTCTCCATTATTTTAGAATATATATCATCTTATTAGGGTTAACAAAATCAAGATCAATATTTGGAATTATCATGAAGAGATTTGATTTTCCAATCACCTAAAACTTGCCAATTTTAAACAAGATTTCTTTAGTGAATCTTCTTCACACGATTTGCAAATTATTTTGGTCCTCCAATATTACTCAAATTTAAGCCCATGTGTTTTTAAATATTTTATATCATGATTATTCTAATTATCTATGAGTTTCAATAAATAAAAAAAACAAAATGATAATTAATAAATAGGAAATAAAAATTATGATGAAGTATGAATTTAAAGGCCCTATTTAATTCAATAATTCCCCACGAAATTGTAATAACCAAATTGATCCTAAATAATCCTAATAATATTAAAACAATAATAATAATAATAATAATAATAATAATAATAATAATAATAATAATAATAATAATAATAATAATAATATTAATCGAAACTAATAGTGATTAACCCTAATAACCCTTATATTAAAAAAATAACTAATGATCCTAATTATTTAAGAAAACCCAAATAAATAGTTGAACCTAATACCCTAAATTGAATAATGTCCCTATCATTGATAACCCAAAAAATGAATAATCAACAGTTTATTAGAAGCGATAAAAACCCACAGTTAGATAGATTGGGCCAAGTGATTTGAGCCCAAATACCTGCTATTTGCACACCTAATTTTAATTAAAGGTTTTATAAGAGATCAGGTTTAACAATAGATATGTTAAACCCCCTAACTCGTAGTTTTAACACCTGTAGTAAATTAAAAGATGCGGATTGTATTGGGTAAATTTTGGGGTTTGACAGATGTCTTTGGGAATCATCATCGTAGTCGAACACAATGCTGTGGATGATCATGTCGTGAGGACGATTTCTTCGTGCATATCCAAATTGGCGCAAAGCTAAAGAGGGATTGTAGGTGATGCCTCCCCTAATGCCAAGGAGCGGCACATTAGGGTACTCCCCACAATTGTCAATGAGAGTGATGTCTTTTTGAAAGAAGTTGTTCCACCGGATATCTAAATGAGACAAAGACATAATCCTGCGAGACCATTGCATCCTTTGCTCGTTTCTCAACATTGATCGGGGAAGGTGTGATGTAAACCATCTAGCCAGTAGTGGTACACAACACATAAGAGTTCCCCGCTTTTTCATGGTACGAGTGTGTAGAGAATGTAGAATGTCTCCCAGCAAAGTAGGTACCGGATTGCGGGTTAAGAAAATGTTGATAGCGTGCACACTTATGAATTGGTCGGGATTAGGGAATAAAACCAACCCATAAATCAAAAGAGCCACAACTTCTTCAAAAGCTTGGTAACTCTTATCTTTTAATAGTGATCGAGCCTTTCCCATTAAGAACTTAGCAAGCAAACCCTTGACTTCACTCTTTGTTTCCCAATTAGACTCGATTTCTGACTTTCGTAAATGTAAGGCAGCAACAATGATTTCAGGCTTTGGGATCTTTTCTAAACCAGTGAAAGGTAATTGAACAGGTAACCCAATCAGTTCAGAGAATTCTTCCAAGGTGGGTACTAGCTGGTAATCAGGAAATGTAAAACAATGATGCTCGGGATCAAATAATTGGAACAAGACCCGTATCATGTCTTCTTCAAATTTTGAGGTAACCAAATGGAGTAGGTGACCGTGCCTCTCGGTGAATTGAGCATTTCTGGGAAATTCTGATATTAAGTCCTTTAGTTCAGATGGTATTGTTGAGATGTTGATCTGGATGTAATTTCTGGTAGCGGGAGCCATTTACCTGCAACAACATAACAAAGGTAAACTCTTTGATCCTTGAAATGAGTAGTGAGAAAATGATATGTTTATGATGCTTATGATGTCATGATGTCAAACATGTGGAAAGCACAAACAAATCACACAATAGCCTTAGGTTTAAAGGCTTGCACGAGGTTCATAGGTGATACCCTCCCCACTGAAGTTGAGTTGGTTTAAACATGTCCTAAAATGGTATTCGGGTTCTATGATCCTTGGAGACAACATCTCAATACGGAACTCGGACGGCCGATCAAAACATTTCTCGAGGATAACCAACTTCGATAAATTTCAAAGTCAATCACTTAATAGGCCACAAGTCAAGTTCAACTAAAGGTTCTAAGACAAATTAGTGCTTGATGACATTTCGGAAGCCTAACATACTCCTTGATCGTTTTAAAGGGATATCAGTACAGACCAAAGTGTTGCACTAACGGTGACTACCAGATCAACCATATCGGTACATGCCGTACAGTTTCCTTGGTCTATTGTCACATACTTAAGGTATCTCGAGATTCGGGTTAGAATCTTTCACACAAGTAAATTCAATTCCCAAACAAACCTTTGAAAAATAGAGCAAACAAGACAAGCAATTGAAAACATCGAAGTGATCTAAACTCTAAGGTAACCCCTTTAAAAACATTTTGTTTTTGAAATCCCCAGCAGAGTCGCCAGTTCTGTCGCCTCGGTTTTTTTGTGGGATGCGAACTGACTCTTCTTTTATTTTTGAGTTGTGAAAATCAGAGAGTCGCCACCGACTTTTATTTTACCCAATTAAGGAAAGGTTTATAAAAGAAACAGAAAAAGACCTTAAAGAGATTTTGGGTTCGAGGATAGGTTATACAAAGGGAAGGTGTTAGCACCCTTTGTATCCATGGTTATCCATGGGCTCTTAATTGCTTAGCTCACTTGTTTGAATTGTTTGTTTTTCTTGAAATGCTTGTATGTGGTTTTAAATATTTTGTAAAGAATTAACTTTGTAATGATCCTTGTGCGGATGTATACAAAGTGTTTATCTTTCGAAAGATATTTTGATGGTTTGAAAAAAAGATTTTTAACTTCGTAATGATCCTTGTTTGGATATATACAAAGTATAGTCTTTTTGAAAGTTTGATTTGAAAAAACAGTGAATTGTAAGAACTTTTGTTGTTTTTGATTGAGCAAGCAATTAGGAGGTATACCCTAAGTTTATAAGGTTATTTCCTATTTCTTTAGAAAATTTTCCTTGACTGGATACAGAAGAAAAATTTGAATTGTATTTGAAACAGTAAGATTTGATTTTGAAAAGAGTAACAGAGGGATTACCCTAAGAGGTGCAAGTATGATTGTGTTTTTATTTTCAGATATGTTATCTTTGAGATTAGTGATCTAGCGCTTCAGTTTTATTCTTGTCATACACGCAGCTTTATATGTACAGGAATTAAAGTGCGGGAATGTAAAATGCGGAAAGTAAATCTACGCTATTACATCGATTGTGCGAGAAATGTAAACTACGCTATTTACATGAATTTGACAACCTATACACTTATCTATGAATTTAAATTGCAATAAGATAAAGGGAAAATATTTTTGGATTTTTGGATGGTTGATTTTAATTAAAATTAATGCATAATTAATTTAATTAAAAGGTTAAGAATTAGAAATAAAATTTAAACCTAAAAAATTAAGTCTAAAATATGTTCAAATTATTTGTTAATTAATTTTAGAATAAAATTAATTTTTTTGTGATTTTTGAAATTGTTTTGGAGATTATTAAGTTAATTAATATATAATTATACAAATAATTATACACATAAATTAAACTTAAAGATGAAAATATTCTAATTATGTACCAAATTAGTTTACAATATATAAACTTAATTTAATAAAAAGAAAATATTTTTTCTGACTTTTTGATAGGTTAGAAATAATTAAAAGATAAATATGTAAGTATTATCTAATTAATTAAACAAAATATTTTAATTATTAAGAAAAATAAAATATTTTTGTGTCAAAAATTAATATAATATTTTATCACCCTAAAAATATTTTTTGCATATTTTTCTGATTTTTTAAACTATTTTTAAATAATTTTGCAAAAGAAAATTAAATAGAATAGAAAATATAAAATATTTGATCAGGTGTGGTTGGCTAGTGTGTCCATGGTATGGACAAGCAAAGCGTGTGCGTTGGATGAAGTGATCAGATTGATCTGATGGACGCGGATGCATGGCACATGGCAATAGCTTAGAAAGCGAAGCACCAAATCTGGGGGCAAAGTAAAACGCGCGTTTTTCAAACTGGCCAATCAGATGGCGCCACGCAGTCACGTTCAACCTCCAGCCCGTCGCCTTAGGTCTGTAACCGTAGGTAAAGGTTTTACCTACAGTTTTTGTCTGTCGCTACAAACCTGCAACCTATCAAAACTCCACATAAGCATCAAAAATTTATTGTGAGACCATGGTTGAGCTCGTATGGGTCTCACGAACTCAATAGAACCATTAATTTCCTGAAATTTTGCCTAAAACGAAGAACCCCAAAATAGAGCTCAAGAACCCTAAAATGGTAAGTGCTTCAAACGTCCATTAAAATCAAATTAAAGTTCCAGAAACGATCAGAGCATCTAACCAAACACAAATATGCAATTACATCTTGTTAAATATGCATGTATGATGGAATTCGTGTTAATTTTTGTTTGAACAAACCGTGAGCTATAGTGCTTGGTTCAAGGTGTTTTGATTGCTGGAAATGATTGGAATAGTTTCAGAATTACTTGAGGATTGTATTTGGATGTTTATTTGGATTTGAATCTAGCTTAAACTCAAAATTCGAATTTTAAATTTCTTTGAAATTTTCAAGTGTGATACAAGTATGTTTCTGGTTCAGAATTCGTGTGTTTGATGCTGATGGACTCAAGCTACTTATAGGAAATATTTGAGTGCTGCAAACTTAAGCAACCATGCTTTTCTTCCATACTTGAGTGCCTTTGAAATTTTGAATTTTTTATGAATAAAAGCTTTGAAAATCTTGGCCATGGCTTCAATTTTCTTCACCCCTCTTGCCATAGGTCTTCTGTACCTCTATGCTTCAGAATTTGGATCAAACTTGGTGACTCATGCTAGAGACGAAGCATTGGATCATTATCTTGGATCATTTCTTTTTTAATTTAACTTTAAATGAAGTAAAATTAAATCAAAAAAGAAATAAAAATGTCATGGTCCTAAGATTGGTCGTGGGAGGCCTTAGACATTATTAGGAACATGTTTGGATCACAAATGCTTGGGCCCTTTTGAAAAAAAAACAAATTTGATCAATATTGGTTTCATGCATTTTCCCAAAAAATGACCAACTTCAACAAGGCATAATTCCCTCAATTTTGATCATATGAAGGAGTTCTTTTACTTTTTAGAAACCTCAAGATGTCCTCTACAAGCTACTTTGGAAGCGTTTTTGCATTTGGAGAAGTTATCTTGATGTTATGGGCTTTGACAAAAAACTGCTTTTTGTTGACTTTGAAAATGACCTGTAATGTCTTGGCTCATATTTTCCAAATGGTAAATCCAATGACCATAGGACCAATTTTATTTGAAATATAATTGAGTTTCCTTCAAAAGAAGATTTGGTTGGAATGTTTCGGATGAACGAGGAAAGAGTTATGGCCGGTCAAAGTTCAGTTGACTTTTTAGGAGAAAACCCTAATTTTGAAACTTAGAGTTTTGTTGATTTCTGAACTTTTCTTGATGAATTATGATCAACCATTGATCAAATGATGAATATTTTGACAAAATGTGGATATTGACAAAAAAATTGCATTTTGACTGTCTGTTGACTTTTCGGTCAAACTGGTCGTCTGTTGACTGTTTGAACTGTTGACTGTGCGTCCGAGCGAATCGAAGTTTGAAAATTTGTCTGGTGGTACTTTGAGACATATGGATATCCATGAAATCCATTTGAGGTCTCAAAAAACTTGTTCTCCTGAAAAAAACAAAAACCCTAGTTAGGGACTGTTTGTGTAGGAGACAGTTAAGCGTACCTGATTTTTGTGCAGTGTTGAGTCTCTGTTGATCATGTGATTATCAAAAGACTTCTAGAACAAAAATCTTGGAATTTTGAAATGCAAAAGATTGACTTGACTGATGGTACAAACACGGAGAATCGTGCTGTCAGCGGGTTTGACTGTTAACTGGCTGTCCGGGCATTAACGTAACAGTTAAAGTGAAAACTTAACAGTTAAAGTTATTTTTTTCTTTTTGTTTTTGTTGTGTTAATGGTGAAAAATTATTTACATGAGTTTTTAGAAAAACACAAACATAATAAATAAATAAAATATACTCTACGCGAACGAAATTACCGATAATAAAATTGAAAAGGATTTAATGCACATAAATAAATATCTAACTAGCAATAAACAAGCATAATATTATCTCGATAATTAAACGACGGTACAACAGATAGTACAATATTTAATACTGACAGTACAAATATTACATAAAAATATAGCGAACAGTACGACAAATATAATGAACGGTACGTTATTTGAAAGCGAAAGATACGACAAACTTTAAGTATGACAATTAAAAACCCATGCTATAAACAACAATATACAGATGTACGGGAGTGCAAGCATCCCAGGTCCGCATTTTTCAGGACTATGTAGACAGAAAAAGGACATGATCACCACAAAAACAGTGATGACAACAAGAAAAAACGTATCCACCCACTTTGCCATTTTTGCCGGGGAAGAAGAGAAAATAATTATGAGATAGTATGATAGAAAATTGGGAGATGAGTGAAATTTGATGTGAGATTTTATGGAAAAAATGAGGCGTATCTATAGAGTGAAAAGAGGGATGGAGACGTTGGGGAATGAAGTGGTACCGTACAAAAAAGGAAAGTTTGAGTGGTAGTAGGATTTGAAAGAAAGTGTATGGTAGGGTTTGAAAAGAAAGATGTATAGAATAAAGTTAGGGTTTGATTTGAAAGAAAAAGATTTGAAAAGAAAGAAAGAGATTTGAAAACAATAATATAGTACAAAAATTAGTGGGGAACAAAACCAATAATAATTTAATTGTTACCAGTACAGTCTGAATCCCTGGACTCTGCGCCTGCAAAATTTGATTCTGTACCAATTGCGTCAGTATTATTTATCTGAAAATAAATCTCAAATAAACAACGTGTGAAGTGATAAACAGTACTTGGCATTTGTGTAAGAATGAATTCAACAGCAAACCAAAATACCATATAAAAATATTCTAAAAACTGAGTATTCATAAAATCAGGATATTTATGAAATAAAATCCAAGATTATATAAAACTCCAAATTTTTTAGACCGAGGTCTGTTGTCTTCTCCTTGAAAAAAGATGTGGGCAAATTTTGGGGTATAACAGTATCCTTATTGAAGTTTTTTAAGAAGAAGTGTAATAAAAAGATTTTTAAACCAGAGCAAAGCAATTAGGGGCAAATTACCTGGTTAGATGAAAAATTTTCTTTTAGCCTTTCAGGGCTATCCATACCATAGGAGGGTAAGGAAGTCCTTTTATTTGGAGGTTGAAGGGTCGTCGAATTATCGTTCGCCACAAGACCGTCCCTGCCATAGAGGGGCAGGTAGTCTAAGGGAAGGATCAGAATAGCCATTTGTTAGGCAACCAGAGGATACCTCAGTACTTCGTAGGCAACTTCGAGGGACGAGACCATATTAGCGAATCGAAGGCAGCATCATTGGGACCTATGATCTTGAGAATGAATTGAGGGCAACATTGCTGAGGTATCCTCGTATTCGAGGGACTTGGCTATTCTGCACTGAAAAACACAAGGCAACAGGCAACAAGAGAGGTTACCATAAAAGGTGTGTGGGTGCAATAATCGCGTGATTAATTCGAATAGTTATCTTGTAATTAGGTGATTCTAGATTCAGTTCGAGGTTATCACTCCCTAGGATTACTAACCACACAGTTTATATACACAGTGTTAAGTGCCTTCAAGGCCAAGCAATACAAACTAGAAGCAGTTACATGATAAACCATGGGGAAGGGGAAAAAGCAATAATAAAATCCCAACAGAGCAATAGGTTTGACATAAGTAATAATTTAAAAGAAATTAAAAATAGAGTGAGTTTTAGGGTTACCGAACATTCGAGCTTTGACGGTTGGTTAACCCTGAAAATTGGAAAAGGAAAAATAAACAACAAAGGGGTGAGTGCGTTACCAATTCATTGACAGTTAAGGCTAACCCTAATTTGATAAAAAGAGGCAAAATAAAATTTAAAATAAATATAGAATAGGACTTAGCTTTTGATCTGATATGGCTCGTAGTCGGAGGATCTTGAGGTAACCCTGAAAATTTGCACAAAGAAAAGGAATCTTTAGTGTATGAATGATCTAAGACAAACCTCGCAAACCCTAATCAAGGCACAAGTTAACCCTGGTTAATAAAATAATAAACTAATTGAAAGTTACGGAGAAAAATCGAGAGTTCGAATCAATATATCAACTAAATAATTATTAGATGTAATCTTAATTATTTAATTGATAAAAAGGTTTATTTGAAAATAATATTAAATTTTAAATAATAATAAAACAATTATGAATAAAATCGTGAAAACTCGAACTTTCGATAAAATAAATAATTATAATTTCTTATAATAAAATAATTTATTAAGATAAAATAAAAAAACTATAAATAATAATTATGATGGAAACAAAAATAAAATAAGAAAATAGAATGTAATTAAAATAAAAAAGAATTAGAAAAAAAAACTCAGCTTTTGATTCCATGTGGTACTTCTTTGAGGGGTCCATGGTATGCTTGCAATTTGAGAGGCGCTGGATACACTGCTAGGCAGATCTGACGGCTGGAACTTGAGATTCCACCATAGGCTTGCGCTGGATACGTGTATGTGATCCTATAAAAACTAGAGTGTAAAAATACCACGTCTGGCCAAGTTGCAATTGGTGATAAACCGTAATAAATAAAAATTGATCTGTAAATGAAATTTAAAAAAAAGCGCGCTCGTGAACTTGTCTTCCTCGTGGAGACTTTCTTCAAAACACTGAACCTTTAGCCCACGGTTTTACCCCGTGGCCATAGGTATCCCCCCTGCAAACCTGCAAATTAACATGAACCAAGACGCCAAAATAATACAGACCAAGCATAAATGTTATCACGAGTTCAATGGACCTATTAATTTGGCCTAAACTCACTCCTAAGTGGGAACCCCCTTTTCACGAACAAGGAACCCTAACAATGGCATCTGGTGGTTCCGGCGTCCAAACTTCAATCGAATGGTATCAATAGCTTTCAAACATCATGCCAAACAACTTTATGCAATCCAATTTCATTTATGATGATCAAAACGTTGAAATCGAGGATTAAAAAAAGAAGAGCAAACCGTGACAACAATGGGGACGATTCCGGGCGTTATACGACTCAGTGACAATCTGGATCGCATCAGGGACTATGTGAGAGTGTGAAATAACCTTCAAAAGCCTTTGAATCGATCCCAAACCCCAAGAACGAGGTTGATTTTTCCTTCGGATTTTGTGAGTTTTGTTTGAGTTTTTCAAGCTGCCAATCCTCACAAACCTCCCCCCTACGCATCTGGGAGTGTCATGGTTATATAGTAGTTTGATTTAGGTTGACAACTTTGAACAAAATCTCCTTGAATCTTGGTATTGAAGATTGATTGCAATTTGATTGAATATTGATTTTCAAAGTTTCTAAATTTGAGACAAATCCAATATTTTCCAATCAATTAGCTCTTGCACGAATTTGATATCAATTAATACATATTTTGATAATTGATTCTGATTAAAATCAAAACCAAATCAAATTTTCTTGTATTTTTCAATTATATGATTTATATTGTATTTTTCATGAATTAAATTCAATAAAAAATCCAATATTAATCAATAAATCGTGGCAAATGAATTTGGGGCCTTGGATATCATAAGGATGAAGATTGGGTCAATAAATATTGGGTCCCTTTGCAAAAAGATTCATTTTGCAGCATTTTACTTCCCATATTTCTTCTCAAAATTGTCCAACTTTAACAAAGCATATCTCTCTCAATTTTTAAGATATGGAGGAGTTCTAGGACTTTTTGGAATCCTCAAGATGTCCTCTACAAGCCACTTTGGAAGCTTGTTTCCATTTGAGGATTTTATATTGATGATATGGGCCTTGACAAAAAACTGCTTTTGGTTGACTTTCAAAAAGGACCTATAATGTTTTGACCCATATCTCTCAAATGAAGCATTTTTAGACTTGGCATGTGAGAGACCAAGTTGTATAGAATTCAATTTCCTTTAAAATAAGGTTTGGATGGAAAATTTCTGATGTTCCATGTGGGAGTTATGACTGGTCAAAGTTCAGTTGACTTTCTCCCATGAAAACCCTAATTTAGAAACTTTTGAATTTGTTGATTTCTGATATTTTCTTGATGAACTATGATAAATCCTTGATCAAATGGAGAATGATACTTCCAAATAAGGTTGTTGACAAAAAAAATCTGGAGTTTTGACTATACTTTGACCATAGTTGACTTTTAGGTCAAACTAGTCGACTGTTGACTATTTGAACTGTTGTTTAAGCAATCTTGTGAATCAGAGCTTGAAAGTTGGCATGAGGATCCTTTGAAGCATATGAGTGGCCATGGGATCCATTTGAGGTTTTAGAACTTGATTTTACTTTGAGAAATACAAAACCCTAGTTTAGAGGTTGTTGTTTAAGAGAGAGACTGCAGGTATCTTTGAGCATTTGAAAGTCAGATGCACTAAAATATGAATAAATATGATGGGAAAATTTTGGGGTATGACACCCACAACTCCTTAACCACTCCTATCTCCACCTCCCTCAATTTGGATTCCTGGATAAAACACACCTCTGCACCTTCTTTCTGAATCAAGTGACCTATCCTCTTTCACTTAGTCCTACTACCACCTCCTCTAATATTATAAGAGACTAAGATCATTGTAACCTAATTCTTGCCCCCTTCAGCACAGCTTTTCCTTAGGATTTCTTCTTCTCCAACACATCCAACCTAGCAACCGGATCGCACTCCCTCCCAATAACATAAATACCCAGATTATTCATGGACCTCCATAATCCCTCAGAGATATTACCCATTTCACCATTCAAGATTCTATAGTTACAGTTCCTAATATCCGAGTGATCTAGAGAATCACAAGATAACTGAACACCACCAGACAGAAAATTGCTTTTTAAAAATAACGATTTCGCACCTGAAACTGGCACCAGAGGTTCGTGATAGAGGCACGAACGATTGCCCACCGGAACCACAAACTCTTCCACCTTCTCTCCTAGCTGCAAGACATCCCTCATCTTTCGCCGCACCAGCTTAGAGTTTTTTAGTTTGCTACAGTGTTCATCAAATGAAACGTTTATGTTTGATCTGTCACGTTCCTGGGCTTCGTTGGTTTTTCTCACCCAACAAATGTTACCCGGATCAGCTAATGAGTTACAAACAGTCACAGGCCCAACATCTACACTTGGCCCACTCCCTCTGCCCACCTCCTTTTTTGCTTTGACATTATTAATAAAATAATTTATTAAAATCCCGCCTGGACCCATCTTATTTGCCACGTCACCATTGATACTAAGACTTTGAATAGGTTCTATGGTACAGTCCCCTTTTAATGAAGGATTAGCCGAAATACTGTCTGAGCAAGTACTTTTCAAAGAAGAAATATCCAATCCCATACAATTGCATTTAATGTTCTCCGAACCCTCCTTACCTTCGACCACCTTTTCCGACAGGTCAACATCAAACTCTGCCATCGCTTTGGATGCTGAGCCTTTGAAAGAACCCTTCGTCTTCTCAAGAACCTCCGGTTCGAAACTTCTCTCCAATGAAAAAGAAAGAGAATCAGCTTCACTGTAAAAGAAATTTGCTCCTGAAGAAACCTCGTCATTTACCGTCGTATGCATGAGGTCCTCTATTATCATTAAATTTATCCAAACTCCATCCAAACACACTTCAACCTTGCTTCTAATAGACTCCACCTATTTTGTAAATACCATAAAGGTAAGCACGTCAAGCCTGGACGGAATTTCCTCAAGAAAATCCATGTTGGCTACAGTTCCGATATCAGATAGAAGAGCTTCAATGAATTTGGCATTCCTGGCATGGCAAGGTATCCCATAAACAGAGATCCAAGTAGCTCTAAAACACTCTATATCTGAAGGCTTCCACTTCCTCACTTCCTTAAACCACCTTTCTTTCCAATCTACTCCATCTTTTAACAGCACCTCCAGATTACCAGGTTTCAACTCCTCAAGCAGACAAATATTCAGACCTAAAGGAGTTGCACGAACGGAGAGAATCCCTTCTTCCAATAAACTCTGACTCACTCCGAAAGCGAGACCCGGAGTTTTCGCTATACCAACCTTTGCCTTCTCGAACCTCATCGAGTCACCTTCCTTCGATTTTAAAATGAAAGCTTTGCATGCCTCCTTCTCAGCATCGTGAACGTTAGACAGTTTCCCTCTTACCGCTTCCACAAAGCTCTTAGACGAGGTTGTAGCTTCCTGAGAACGACCTTTAGATGCAGCCTTCATGCTTCCAACCTTGAGGTTGCCTCCAAGATCCCAGACACGGTTGGAGCTGCAGACTTCCTCTTAAACTTAGAAATGTTGGCACTCAACTTCCTACCCTCTAACCAAGTGTTATCAAGCTTAATCTCCAGGACCCTCACGTCTTCAACGTTAATAAACCTCATGAAGACATATTTCTGGCCTCTCCAATATCTCTTCAGAGGAATGACAATCTCTTCCACCAGACCTATAACTTTGAATTCGAAAAACAAGTCCTTTGCCCTCCACCTTTCTTCAAAATCAGACACAAAGAAGGTAGACCTATAAAATTAAATGATCTTAAGTTAATACTCATCTAACAATTACGTAATTTATACATTCAAAAGGAGAACCAATTATAAAAACTATTGTAATAATAAAAATTAAACATCTTTTACATAGTTCAACAAATAAATAACGAGAATATCTCAGTCCACCCATTGATACTCTCAGGCACCCAGTGTAACTCCATTTATGTCCACTGTTTCCAGAGATACACATCAGGAAGCACATTTTTCTGGCCAAATTTTTTTTTCCGGAGGTGCATCTACGGAAGTATTTTTACACTGATAAACATTGAGAAAACTGCAAAAGTTGAATAAAAAAGTGTTTTAGGAGATACACCTCTGAAAATAGGAGGACATTTTTGAAAGCGCACATGATTCCCAAAAAATCCAAGGGGTGGAAAAAGAGATTCTCTAAATAACTCTTTGTCTTATTTTACATTACTTTCTCTTTTTTCCCTACAATTTATCCTTTTTTACCTATAAATTGTCTTTTTTTCCCCTACAATTTATCCTTTTTTTTACTTGAGAATCTAAATAATAATTTGGATTTTTTTAAACTAGAGCCTAGCAGCAGTCCAGGGTGGCCGGACGGTAACACCACCTTTGGATCAACTATATAACTAAGAAAATAAATTAATCTCATTTTTTCTAATGTACCCTCAACTGCTCCAAATATTTACACTGCAATAAGGATTACTTGGTATTTAACAAATAGACCGATTAAATCACACATTCCTCACTTAAAAAACTTGACACATGGTAAGATTTTCAAATTTGCATACTACTTCCCTACTTTTCTGCCTCTCATTTTTCATATCACCAAAATACAAACTGAAACCTTATTTTCTCTTCTTGCTTCAAAACTTATTTCAACTTCTTGCTTCAAGATACATTGTTCTCTTCTTCATCAACATGTTAAATCTCTCAATCATTATTTATTTTTCAATCACTTTATAATCTTCTTTTTTTCTTCTTCAAAACATTGCATTTCTTCCATCATGTTTGACTCTGATTTTTCTTCTATTTTTGCATTTGGGTTTGCTTTTACTCTTCATCTTTTTTCATCAAGGTTAGTTATTTTCGGTTCCATTTCCCTCCCTACCTTTCTTCATTAATTTCTAAAAATTAACATTTTTCAGTGTTGTTGTTTTCATTTTTCAACCTATGCTTTCAATTTCAATGTTTTATTTGTATATCACATCCCAAATACGGTTAAAGACTGCATTTTCCAATGCTGTTTTTATTTTTCAAAGTTAACTTTAGTAAAAAATTCTATTAACATTCACCGATGTTTTATGTATATTGTTTCCAAAATATGGTTTAAGACTGCGTTTTTCAATGTTGTTGTTTTCATTTTTCAAAGTTAACTTCATCTAAACGTTCTATTAACATTCAACAGATTTTCTATATATCGTTTTCAAAATACGGTTAAAGACTGTGTTTTTTCAATGTTATAGATTTCCGCCATCCTTTCAAATGCTTCTCAGTCGTGTTTTCATTTGCTTCAACGTGGTTCTGTCAAATACTTTCATTACATTTTTTTTTGCTTGCTTATTTATACCTGATCCATTATCATGTCCGCAAACTGATATATTGATAAATTTTCACATCATCTATCATTGTATCCTTAACTCATATGCTTGACTGATATCATTGACTTATAATATACTTATGTATTTACTGGATTTATATGTAGCTACTTCATTTTACCATGTATTGCTTGACTGGTATGTTAACCTAGAAGGAACTTTTATATTGTTAACCTATTTTACCATCACTATATGCTTGACTGATATCACTTATTGATAATATACTCATATGTTTACTAGAGTTATATGTAGCTACTTTGTCTTACCATGTATTGCTTGACTGGTATGTTAAACTATAATACACCTTTATCCACATTTCTAATCAATGTTTTCATTTTTTAGATGTCAAGACCGCCTATTTTAATCTAAGATTTGCATGAAGGCAACCAAGTATGGAAGATGGAAATTAGAATTGTCGACTTATGGACCGTAAAAGAACGTAGTGGGAAGTTACATCTTGAAATGGTTATTCAAGATTCCAAGGACTAATGCAACTTTCAAAAATTATTTATTCTTTGCTTGTTTGCTTTACTTAACATTTTTCCTACTTTCTAAATAGTCCTAATACTTTTCATTTTTTCAAGGGTGATCAGGTACATGTCTTGACCCGACATAGATGCTTCCAAGATTGGATGGAGCAATTAAAAACAGACTTATACCCTCTACAATGGTGAACCATCGAAGATTGATTTTCCATTAAAAGTTTGTGAAAACAAACTTAAACTTGTTTTCAACGGGGCCATTACAATTTGTAGGGCAGATTTACCCGACATGCCTCCTAATCAATACAAATTCAAACCAATATATGAGTTTCTATCTGGAAATTATAGTTATGACTTACTTTATAGTAAGGTTTCCAACTTTATGACCTCAGTTAGATATATTTTGACATTTTAATTTTTAGATATTTCTGTCTTACAAATTCTTGAGTTTTTGATAGATATTTCTTTCTCTTTTAGGATCTTTATTTCTATAAGTACTTAGATATCATTCACATAGCTTAAAGTATTTTATGTCGAAATATCTTTGATGCTGATAGCTTTTGCAAAATTCTTTTCACTTAGATGTTTTTGGAGTGTTGCATGAGGTTATTAAGTTACAACCCGATGATAATGGAAAGAAAGCATGTGTCAACAATTCTTATTATCACCCATACTTGGTGTAAACAAAACCTATGTATTGAAAATTTCCCTATAACTCTTTATTTATTGCATTGCATTTTATAAAAAAAATTATAATTACCATATCTTTTCATTGCTAATTAGCATCTGGAAAACCAACAATATTCAATGCTTGAAATGGAACAAGATTCCATGTCAACTTAAAAAATTTACAAGTTATTCAAATTCAAATCAAAGTAAGCTTTATTGTGTAGTAAAAATATGCAACTATACACGTTTTATCTTTAATATAATCCTTTTACACTATATTGTTTAAATATTAGGATCAACACACTTATCCCAAACTGTCTCTCAACCTATGTCACACACAAATTTTTTTTTCTTTTTTCTTTTTTTCAATAAGCAATGGAATTAAAGGGAGCAAAAGGGATGCTCCGCCCCAAAACAAACAAAGTTACTCAACAAAACACAAAAGAGGTTGAGTATTCCAAGCATAAAAATTACAACTATTTCACAAATATAAGGGAACTCAACAATATTCTTGAAATCAATGCTATCACTATTACAAATAATACCTTTTATAACGAAGCTTTCACCTTGAACATGCAAAATATCGAGAGTATAGGTCCTGGGAGAGCCATGTTTGATTTTTTTTTTTTTATAAAAATAAACAATCTTTTCCCTCGATTTTCTAAAAATTCGAGGTAACATATCTATAAGTGAGCACCATGTTTTATCCATAAAAAAAAATAATAAACCTATCCCCTCAGTTTTTTTTGGAAAACCGAAGGAATATTACTATAAGGGATCTCTCTTTGAATCCCTATTATTGCATTTAAAGATTTTTCAATGATTTCTCACTTGGCGCATTTCCAGCTTCCCTTTTTTTCTTAGTTTTTTTTTTTTTTCATTTTTTCTTTGTTAATTAGTAATTCTCAAAATCTTTGTTATCAATAAAAAAGAATAGGAAATAATAGCAAAAAAATATTTCATTGAAAACCAATTACGGATTACAAAAAAATAGGACAACAAATAATTATTCCACATATTCAAACTTCTGACTCCAATCAACTTCAACAGTATCCCTATTAATTATCTTTAACTGAGAGAAAATTTCAGAAAGAACTCTTCCATATGGTATGAGAAAAGTCATTTCCTCCCGAGAGATGCTTATCATTTCCTTTAAGAAGTTAAAATTGTAAGAGAAAGATTAACTCTGATGTTATGGTTAAGGAAGTACAAGAGATGCTTGTCATCCAAGTAAGTGTTTCCAATTGTTTCTCATACAACAAAGATTTGTTGTTCTCCAAGAATCTGGATTTGTTGCAATATTGTCATTTAATATTCTATGTAAACATTATAATGTAAAAAAGAATCTTTTTCATGAGTATCAACACTCAAGAAAGCGTGATAATTGAGGATATTGATCACCATCCTTAAACAAATACGTGATGTCCATTTCATGAGTATCAATGCTCAAGACACTACCATTAGTGATCCGCATGAAACCTAAAAAAACTCCATTATAAAAGCATTCTAATATCTAAAATTGATAATGAAACATCATGAAGCGCTTAAAAAATCCACATCCTCCATTTTAAGGTTTATAAGAGTATTTACCATGAAGAGTTCTCTATGATGGATTGCAAGAGCTGAAAATTATTTGGGTTTAAGGTTTGTATTCTTAAATATTTATTTGAGTTGAAAATAATTTATTTATCTAACCTTTTTTAAAATATAGTGGTGCCCATCATTTGATCGTGCCAAAATATCAAAGATTCGAAGATCCAACATATGATCTTCATGGACAAATTGATTTTTATTTTAATATTATGTGTAAATAATGTAATATTCTGGATAAATATTGTAGTTTGTAAATAAACTACTTTGTTAATTTTCTAACGAGTTTTAATTAAAAAAAATCTATCTTACCCCTCAGTTTTATTGATTAACCGAGATATATGAGACGCTAGTTTTGTAAATAATAAAATTGCAAATGATGGGGTTCGAACCCATGTGCAAATAAGTTTACCCCTCGGTGTTTTAAAAACTGAGGTGTTTAGTCGTTACTTTTCATGACGCACTTTGTTACCTCGCTTATTTAGCCAAGGTAAAATGCATTTCGCGTCCGATGTTAAAAGTGTTTTTTGTAGTAGTGTATACAACATGTACAATTTTGTATTGATGATATCTTTGTTACTTTTAATGCATAACCTATGCATTTACCACATGACTTTTTTAGCGACTAGGTTTGTTATTCTGAATTTTTTTGCAACAAAATGAATTTATTATTTATCTCACTATATAACTATTTTTGAATCATAATTGAAACAACTAAAAGATTCAAACCATAGAAGTTTGGTATGTAATATGAGTGTGGTCACAACGGGGTTGTCCCTGTTACAAAGTGGGTTATGTTCATACAACAACATTGATGTATCATGTTATTACTTGGTAGCTATTAATTGAAACTTACTAATTTTATAGATTCAAAGTTGAAATTGAGGTTAAGTTTGATGGTCATGTTGGGAACTTCATGTTTTGCGACAAAGAATGTGTCCCCATTGTTGGTATTACGGCTGGAGCACTGTAGAGGGTCATGAAAGATGTATGTGAAATTCTTTTTTATTAACTCTAAATATGAATATATGAAAACTAGATACATCATCCTATTTATTCCTATTTAGCTCTGAAAACTACTTCATCTAATCTATGAACAAACTAGCTATTGAATTATGGCTTAGGATGGGGAGGATCATCCAAAAATCCGCTCTTCACACCTTGATAATCTGTTACAAACAATAATTCACCTTCCGTGTGAAGTATCAACCTTTCTACTGTCAATGCTCGATTGCGAAGCTTATTAAAGATAAAGATGTCATAAAAAATTTGAAAGACTACATGAACCCCAATGAGGTATTTATAACATTTCATTTTCTCTCTTCGATTGTTTACAAATAATCATTTCTATGTTGAACCAAAGTATTTTTCTAATTAATGTCAACCTTCATATATTTACACCAAACATCAAAGGTTTTGGACATAAATATATTGTTCTATCTAACCCAATAGACAATTCAAGCTAAGCCACAACGTGGCTTCATTATAGATGCTATTTTTGAGCAATTTCCATTTCATAAGTATATTTTGTTAATTGCCTCAACACCAATCCACACCTTCATTCATTTTGAAGTTAATATACTTTTGTTGACATTTTGAAACAACAAACTTTATCTGTTGAACATTCAATATCTGCCCAACCAACTCCATCAAACCAATAAAATTGGAGTCTTAATGCAATCTCAATCAACACTCCGACTAAAATACATGCTTTAGCAACTATCCCTGAGGAGATATCTGCAACATGCTTTCTAACACCTAAAAAGTCGATAACTAAACTCAAACACATAAAAAAGAAATGATCAACTACCTCTCTAATATTGACTATATTGATTTATTTGTAACTTGATTCTTTGTTGAAGTATTGTACCTTGAGTCACACCTTACACTCAATTAAAATTAAAACTGTTGTAATTTGCTTTTAGTTTTAGCAAGTCGGTAAAAGTTAAAATATGTGTGCCTTGAATTACAAGTTATAGAGCTTAAAACAATTAATTTTTTAAGCTTGATTAGAGTCAAAGATATGGATGATTAGAATTAATAATTCAATTTGTAATATATGCATTTTGGCATTTTATTAGTGATTCAAATCAAGTATGTGTCTGATTCGAATGAAAGACCACCTTGATGTGAATCACAATATTGTATGACTCAAATCATGATCAAACAAACTTTTGAAATTTAACTATGATTCAAATTATGTAACTTTGTGAGTTAAATCACTTGTATTAAATCATGATTGAAATCAAACAAGCCATTTCTAGAATTTATCACCTTGGTTCAAGTCATTGTTTCATTTGATTCAAATCATAAATGTATGATTTGACTCGAATCAATTGTTTATTTTCTCACCTATTTTTTCCTTGCCTCTAGCACCTATATAAACCATTTTTTTGTCATTATCTTTTATATATATATATATATATATATATATATATATATATATATATATATATATATATATATATATATATATATATATATATATATATATATATATATATATTCTCATGAAGACTATTCATTCAGAATAAAAAAAAAATCCATATTTTTACAAATCTAATAAAACATTGAGTGTTATTTCTTCCACATCTTCTCTCTCAAGTTAATGTTGAACAAGTGACTCCAAATACAAGAGGTGGGGTGAATTGTGATATTCATAAATCATGAATAATTTAAAAATTATTTTCTTAAAAACCAATTTATATTAGTTTAACAAATAAATAAAGTTAAATCAATGAAGAATAGAAATAAATATTTAATGAAGAAGGAAAATTAAACAACGAAAAGTAAAGAGATAGGAAAATAGATATTGCACCAGAATTTATACTGGTTTGACCTAGCCACTGGGCCTACTCTTGTCTCCAAATTTTTTTCTTGAGAGTTCCATTAATAAAATTTATTGAGCTTTTAAGGATGTGCCCACCAACCTTATTAAAATAGATAAGAGATTTTATACAAGCTGATCCCCCAAACCAAATAGAGCTTTTGAAGAATGAGCTCACAAACCAAATTGAAATTTTGATTGACTAATATTATGAACCAAACAAAGATTTTACCAAGATAATATCAAAAATAAAATCTAAATTTTACCAGGATAATCTCAAGTACTAAATAGATAAACCAAAAAATAGAATCACACTCTTGATGAAGAACACTTAAGCATGAGCACCAGTACAACCTAAAACTCTCACAAGTATTTTTCAGTTACAGGTATTAAGAGAACTTTAGTGAAAGAATAAAAATGGAGTAGAAAGTGAGAAAGAAGAAATTCAAAACAAATTCTAGTGTATTTTGAAATGAGAAAAGGATATCTATTTATAGGAGAAAATGTGTCTCAAAAAAGAAAATAATCCATGAGTTTTTAATGCATCTAATCAATTATGACTTAGGGTTAATCGACTAGATAGGCAAAATATGAAAGATTTTCAAATTTGTCATAGTTAATTGATTGGAAGATCTTTTAAATGATTAGGAGGCGTTAAAAAATAGTCATGTGATTAAATCTACTCTGTTAATCGATTATCTAGTGTAAATATCACTCATAAGGGCTTAACCAGCTAGTAACCAACTAGGTATGTGCGTAAAAAAATTTCAGGGGTTTTTGTAAAATGAGAAAAGCTTCAAAAACATTTGAGTGTGTGTCTATGGGAGTTACCTTAGTATCTTAGCATATACTTTTATACTTTTACAATATAATGATCACAATCAAACACATGACCACGCAAGCTTTCACACTTCCTCTCTTTCACAACCTTAAAGTTTCAAGATCTTTTAATTTATTCATCATTGACTTAACACTTCATCTGAGACTTAAATCCTTCTAATTGACGTGGCTTAATATAACTTCATTGATATACACCATCATCACAGGTTGGTTGGTCAGATATCTTTATAGAATCCACTGATCATCGCTTGACATTAGGTGTTGTCATTCTCAATTGAATAATTTTTAGCTGCCCTCCACTCTTAATTAGATGCTCTTTAGTTGCCCTCGATTTTTAAGGAATATCTTAATGTTCTATGTTTACTTCTTAAGTTTGAGTATCTTCAATTTGAATTTGATTTTTTTCTTAACCTCAATCATTTTGATCATTACCTTTCAGACTGCTAAAGGAGTGTTGAATTCTAACAAACTCCTTACTAGCTTCAACCAACTTTTAAATATCATAACAAACTAACCAAAACTTAAATTACATTCTGATAATTGAACTAAGTTATAGACTAATAATAATAATAATAATAATAATAATAATAATAATAATAATAATAATAATAATAATAATAATAATAATAATAATAATAATAATAATAATAATAATAATAATAATAATAATAATAATAATAATAATAATAATAATAATAATAATAATAATAATAATAATAATAATAATAATAATAATAATAATAATAATAATAATAATAATAATAATAATAATAATAATAATAATAATAATAATAATAATAATAATAATAATAATAATAATAATAATAATAATAATAATAATAATAATAATAATAATAATAATAATAATAATAATAATAATAATAATAATAATAATAATAATAATAATAATAATAATAATAATAATAATAATAATAATAATAATAATAATAATAATAATAATAATAATAATAATAATAATAATAATAATAATAATAATAATAATAATAATAATAATAATAATAATAATAATAATAATAATAATAATAATAATAATAATAATAATAATAATAATAATAATAATAATAATAATAATAATAATAATAATAATAATAATAATAATAATAATAATAATAATAATAATAATAATAATAATAATAATAATAATAATAATAATAATAATAATAATAATAATAATAATAATAATAATAATAATAATAATAATAATAATAATAATAATAATAATAATAATAATAATAATAATAATAATAATAATAATAATAATAATAATAATAATAATAATAATAATAATAATAATAATAATAATAATAATAATAATAATAATGTTTAACATTTTAAATAAATAAATAATTAAAACGAAAATAAGAAGAGTAAAACGTATATTTAAGTCAATAAAATATGGTCATGAAATTAAACATTTGAGTTGTATATGTACATGGTTTTTAGAATATTATATATGTCCTTACAAATGTAGACGTGTCTAGTTTCTTGTACCGTAAAATATAATATGGAGCTTCTCATGTTTTTGACATTTTTATGTTCAACGTAAGTTTATATTTTTTTTATGCAATTGGAGAAACTAATCATTCGTACTAAAGAAAAACTTTTGATCCTATATTAAAAAGACTTTTCTATTATATTGGGATTTGCTTAATTTTTATCAAGGCTAATAACTATATTCCAAGGAGCCTCACATATTTTGCAAAGGTCTTTTTTTTCATCTTGGGTTGGGCCCTGTATTTAGAAAGTTGTTGCAGGCCAATAATATGGACTTGGATCCTAACATATTATTTATGAGAATTTTTTTTAGCCCATCTTTTGGGGTTCTTAGACATGATGTGCGCTTTTAAAAATACTCCTCTATTTTTGGAGATGTATCTCCAAATGCTTTTTTTTACTCAACGTCAAAATTTTTCGGAGCTACAGTTACGAAATATGTCTGTATGCATATTTACGTATAAAACTCAGAAACAGAATATCAGAAAATCAACATTGCAACGATAAATTCAACATTCTAAAATAAAATCGACATTACATTGATGATTTCGACAGGAAAATAAATATTACATTTTAATAGTCCGGTGGACGCTTGCACATCTCTAAGATTTGCTCCACCGTTCTTTGTACCATCGTCACCAACTCGAGCAGGATTTTCTCTTCGAAACCGAAATACGTTCGCCACATCGCCAAAACATCCTCTTGATTCTTGAGCTCAAAGTTGTTGTAAACGACGTTCCCTTTGTTTTCAACTAGAGGTTAACGATACTCAGAGCTTCACAACCTTTCGTGTGTCTTCGTAAGGTATGCGATAGTGGATTTTGTCAATGATATCATCGGTCGAGGTGTAATTGTTGAGTTTGAACGTCCGCCCTGGTGTTTTTCCGTCGAAGTAGGATTCACTTGCGACATGCCAACGGATGTTGATATCATATTGAGACATTTTTGTGGGAAAGACAACATAAGAAACCCCAAATTTATAGAAAACCAAGGTGAATATGGACCTACCATTTTTTTTCAAACTTCTTTTCGTATCTATATCCACGAAAATACCCAATATTTATTGGTTCCGGAGGTATTTCTCTGGAACACTCTCTCGAACTGCAAACTTAAGAACCTCCCATATATACATATCCTGAACTTTTGCTGATACATTTTTAAACTAAAACCAGAACTGCAAACTTAACGACCCAATAAATATAGAAAGTCAATTTAATGCAATGTTAAGAAGTGAGTAAATTACATTTCAAAAATTCAAAACGAATCAATACAAGTTTTGGTGGCTAAATCTATCGGTGGTTCCCTCTTGGACTTTTCTGCATTTGATTCCTTTTCAATGTTGTTCAATCTTTAGAATTTGTGCATCTTTTCAACAAAATGATCCAACCAAGTCTTGACATTTGGGATTAAATGAGTCGCCCATTCTAGTGATGTAGGTGGTATCGGGCACCCCGCTTTCAAGTAAAGTTGTACAAAATGACTTGATTTTGCAAGCCATCCAATCCACATGATGCAATCATTTAGATTTTGAAGTGGTGTGGTGCGGAGCGTAAAAAAGGTTTCCGAAAACCCATATCCCGTCAAGTCAATGCACACCCTATCATATGAACATGCAATAAGATGACCCATATCCGAGAAGCTCATCCATTTTGGCATCTGTACCGGACCGCTCAAGCAAGGAACAATATATTCATAAGCCGCTTCAAATTTTTCTTTCTTTCCATACAATCGCGTGTACAATTCTTTATGCGTCTTTAACTCTTGGGTAAGTTGATGACGGACAAGCGCATGACTATCCTCTTCCTTACCAAGCAAATTCGAAACGTCCCGGTAACCGCAATTTCTGTCCCCCTTAACATTGACGATCTACTTGATGTATTTGTGCATAAAAACCAGAATCTTGTCGATGAATGGAATTTTCAGTGGAATCGGGGTCAGAGGCGATTTTCTTATGCGGGCTCCTTTAAGGACACTTTTTTGAGATTTAGGAGTCGATGAGTCGGGAAATTTTGTATCAACATGCTCACAATAAGAAGGAGACCGTGTAATCGAGTTGTCATTCAATGTAGGCTTCATTTTTTTCGGAGCACCCTTTGTCTTTACCGGTTGAGAAGGCAGTTTCATGTCGCTTGTTTCGGGGTAGCCGATATTTTTAAATTGTTCTTTTATGTGGAGTTTCATGTTGTCATCATCCTTCTAAAATATCTCTTGTATCGCTTCTAATTAGGTTAAAATAGAGATATTCGGTTTACCTCCTTCCATGCAACCATCATCATCGAAACCAAGTCATTTTCAATGAGGGCAAACTTCACTCATTCTTATTGGCTCACCTAGTTTCATCTTTTAAAAATAACACAGGAACAAGGGAGACCATAGGTTTTAAAAATAGTGCAACCATACTTTGTGCTATCGGAACCTACAGTTTCACCTAGTTTGGCATCGTGAAAAGTATAGTTTAATTCGGACCGAGACATATTTGTTAGTTCTCTGTTTTTAGGGTTGGCTTAATTTTTGTAAAACAAATAAAAATATCAGTTTGTGTAATGTATAAGAAGAACAGGTACAACAAAGAAGTCCCACTGAAATGATAGAACATGTTATGTTGGAGTAACTTAATATCTGGAATAACATGTCACAAGGATGTTACGACATCATGTCTGAGCTGAAGTGAAGAGTTCTAATTAAATTTGTGTGATTTAATTACTACAGAAGATTGCAGAATATTCCATGAATATTATGAAAATCAAATAAGGGCGTGATTTATTTGACAGGTCTGAAGAATCAATAAGAAGATTTGAGGATTCAATCAGAAGAATCAAATCAGAATATTTGAAGACTATATAGTTTCTAAATATAGAGATATTCCCAGAAACTAAAAGATTGAAGAACTTGTTTGTAGCAGAAGTTACTGCGATTTGTAACAGCATATATGCTGTGATTGAAGGCCCAAATCCAGTTGGGTATAGGTTATAAATAGAAGACTTTGTAACCTAGAAAAATAAGCCAGCCAAGAATAGTAAAGATGTAATTATTAGGGCTAGGTTAAGTGAACCTCCCGGGTTGTGGGAAGGTCACCATAATCCTCGAAAGTTATAGGTAAGAGGAGTACGTATTGTTCTTGGAGGAAGCTTTGAAGTAGCTCCAAGTTGTTTTTTCATAGTCAAGAGTCTTGACTAGGGATTGTCATGGAAGTGTATCTTCCAAACTGTTTGTATGTGTAATCGAAATGCGTTGGGTATTAAGTTGTTGCTACAGCTCCTGGGACTGGAGAATTGTACAACATCTCTACGGTGTTAGGAAGTGGGATAGGGATATTCCATATCTAGAGAGGATCTAGGTATAAGGTTCGTTGGGTAGGGATTAAGTGAAGGGTTGTAAATTGGGACTGTTTAGCTCTGAATTAATATTGCTGATAGTGGACTTCATTCTTGGCTTGGTATACCCCTAGAGTAGGCGTGTTTGTCACCGAACTGGATCAACAATTACTGGTGTCATTTATATTTCAGTTTGGCATAAATATGTGTATATACCTTGCTAATGTTTTTGACAGATCAAATGTCTCGACATCTTTCAAGACATCTGGGTCTGTTACACCAGAATTTCAATATTGCCGAACAATTGAGAATAAAGAATGTTTTCCTTAAATCGATGTCCCAACACCATTATGCTCCGATCAAATGTAGTTTGTACCTCATTATGTTGGTTTTTAATCATGAGATTTACAAAGTCTCAATCTCGAAAGAAGTCCCCCATGCTATTCCCTAACCAATTTTTCAAACTAGCATGGGTCAACTCAACTCTATTGGTGGTGTATTCCCAAGGTGTCGGATATTATTAGTCGTCACACAAACAATCTTCTCATACACCAGATCAAGAATGGTGTTTTCAACATATTTCAATAAAGCATGATACTTTTCACACACTTTCCAGAATTGAATAACGGATTTGACATATAATTATTTTGTGGAAGAATTTAGTATACCGTCAGGAGAAGAGCTTACTCTTACATCTTGGTCGAAGGACGACTTTATCGTCAGGATTCTCCATCCCTCTCCTCAAGTGCGTAGACGAAAGCAAAGTCCCCCACATCTTACGAGAGATACACGAAGGAATAAATGCCCAACACCTAGGAGGAAGCTCACATGCCCGAAAGGCATTGCGAGCAGGATACTACTGGCCCACCATGCAACAAGACGCCAAGGAACACGTGAAGAAGTGCGATAAATGCCAACGCTTCGGGTACATGCACGTAGCACCCCCCAACGAGCTTAAATCCATATCATCGCCTTGACCGTTCTCTAGGTAGGGCATGAACCTCCTCGAACCATTCGTCACCGGTTCCTACCAAAACAAGTACCTGATCATCACCGTCGACTATTTCACCAAGCGGATCGAAGCGGAACCACTGGCCAAAATAACGGTGCAGAATATTCTCTGTTTCTACAAAAGGAACATACTTGCCCAGTTTGGGTGCATCTGGCTATCGCAACTGACAACGGAACCCAGTTCACCGACAAAAACTTCCAAGAATTCGTCATAGGGCTAGGGGCGAAACAACCCTTCGCTTTCGTCGAGCACCCCCAATCGAACAGGCAGGCGGAAGCCGCGAATAGAGTCATTCTAAGAGGCCTTAAAAGAAGAATGGAAGAGATCAAAAAGAGGTGTGTCGAAGAACTTCACATCGTCCTCTAGGCCGACAGGACTACGCCCCATTCAACCACCAGGGAAACCCCTTTTCGGTTGACATACAAAACCGAGACCGTAATACCGATCAGAGTATATGAGTCCACCAGACGAACCGAAGAACCTCTTGACTAGGAGACGAACGGAGAATCCATCAGATAAGAACTCGACCTAGTCGAGGAAGTCTGGTCAGGCGCTACTCTCCACGAGGCGTCGCTCAAACAAAGGATAGCTTTGAGATATGACATTAAAGTCATTAAACGAGAGTTATGTTACCCAAAGATTCCGACTTCCTATTTTTGAGTATGTCATTACAATTGGGGAAAAGGAGGTTTGAAGTTTTAGTCAAAGACGTTCGACTCAGTATAACGGTTCATCAATTGGAAGAGCCTTTGAAACACTTAGCGAAATAAAACTTAAGTTATTTCAAAAAACTGGGTTGGAGGTCGAAAGCTCTTTAGGTTTAAAACAGACGGTTTTAGGCAGTTTCTCATCAGGAACACGTGGATTCTTCTCAAGGACAGGGCTACATGGATGGGACACATGTCGACAGGTGATTAGACAACCATTAGGACAATTTATTTTTAGAATTTCTATTTAAGCAAGTTAATGTTAGTAGTTTGGGGGTCCGCATTTCTATATTACAAAAGACAAAACTCTATCTCTGCACACAAAATGAGAAACGAGTGTAATTTTCTAGGAATGTACGTATGCGTACCAGATTAATTATTATGCAATCATTTTAACATTCCAGATTGTCCTTTACATACATTTACTGCTTTCTTTTAATGCCTTTATTTTAGTCATGCTTTAAAATTTTGTATTGTTTTCTTCATTTACATTCAAGTTTTCTGCATTTAATACGAGTCAATGTTACATAAAATAAGAACATAGCAATAAGTACTGGAATTTACTAGTTGATTCCGCAAAGTAACCTTTAAAAAGAAACTAGTGTTTGTTTACCAAATTTCTGGGTAAACAAATTGGCACGCCCACTGGGACACGTTGGTTGCTAATTGTCTCTTGCTTTCTAATCATTGTCGAAAGTATGAATGAGATTAAGGAGTGGTAAACAATTAAATGAAATGTCTAATATGATACGAACACTTCTGATCCTTTTAGAAATCATATAGATGTCGTTCCAACTAGAACACTATCACATAGTACGACAATTCTGTCTCCAGTTGGGGCATCAAGTGTTTTTGGGTCGACGGTAGCTATAGTATCGTCGCCACTAAATCCACCATGCTCGCCTATGAATCTGGAAAGACCGTTATTTCAAGGAGGAATAGTCCCTCCGCCTGGATTCCCTCAATATGGAATGCCTACATCGATGATGGTGGGTTTGCATACTAACCCATCTATGTATTCTGATAGCATGATGGCCACAGGTACATCTATGAATCTAGAAAGTCGACCAACATGGGTAGGATATATGCCCCAATCGTCCCCATCACTAAATACTACGTCTACATTGTCTATTAGACAACAAATAGACGAAAGTAACCATGATATGGTGAATGCCATAACACAACAAATTGGGACTATTTTTACTCCCATGATAAATAACACAAACCATAGTTATGAGATGTTGGCTGGTCAAATGGCTAGAATAGCAGAATTTTTTGGGACACCACCAGTTCCACCTCGACCCATTCCCCAAGTTTCGAATGTAAGAGTAGTAGAAACACCAGGAAATGGAGTTAGAATAGAAACTCAACAACAGGTGCCAGAGCGATACGAAGAGGAGCACATTGATCAAAATATCCCAAGAGTTGTACAATGGAATCAAGATGCACATCAAGTGTTAAGACATGTCCAGCAAAATGCTCATATTGGCCACAATAATATTTCAAATGTAGTGGAACAAATCTTAGTTCAAAATGGGATAAATGTAGGACTTCATAGGCCTAATTTTGTGTCCCCCTTGTCAGAATATGTTAGGCAAACTGAGTTACCTAGGGGGTGGAAAGTCCCAAAATTTACTAAGTTCGCTGGCGAAACTGGTGAGTCGACAGTTGAACATGTCGCCAGATTTCAGACTGAAGCTGGTGATCTTGCCAATAATGAGAACTTGAAAATGAAGTATTTCCCAACTTCTTTAACAAAAAATGCTTTCACTTGGTTCACAACCTTACCTCCACAGTTTGTATTTTCTTGGAACCAATTAAAGATTATTTCACGAACAATTTTATATGGGACAGTCGAAAATTAGTTTGAAAGAGTTAGCAGGAGTAAGGCAAAAGGTGGCTGAGTCGATAGATAATTATCTGAATCGCTTCAGGTTATTAAAAAATAGATGTTTCACCCAAGTCCCGGAACATGAGTTAGTCGAGATGGCTGCTAAGGGTTTAGATTACTCTATCAGGAAAAAGCTAGATACCGAGTATTTGAGGGATATGGCACAGTTGGCTGATAGAGTTCGTCAGGTCGAACGGTTAAAAGCTGAAAAGGCTAGGGCTAGCAAATATCACCAAAAAGAGAAAGTTGCATATATTGCAACTGATGATTTCGACTCTAATGTCAATAGTAGTTATGACGAAAATGAGGTAAATGTGGTTGAATTAAAGCCAGGACCTCCATATGTTTGCAAACTGCTTAAGCCTTCGAATGGGAAAAATCCCATTGAAAATAATAAGAATGAAAAGTTTGTCAATAAAACTTATATTTTCGATATAACAAAATGTGACGAGATATTTGATTTGTTAGTTACTGATGGGAAAATCATAGTGCCTCCAGGACTTAAAAATCCTCCTCTAGAACAGAAAAATAAAAGAGGATTTTGTAAGCTTCATAATTTTTTGGGGCATAAAACATCTCAATGTGTACTTTTCAGAGATCTGGTGCAAAAGGCTTTGAAGGAAGGCAGACTGCAATTTGGAGAAAAACCAAAATCGTCGATGCAAGTTGATGCTAATCCTTTGCTGGTCGGAGAAGCTAATTACATAGAGCTTTTTGATGTCATGTTGGTCGAAACCACTGAAGGTTTTGATGAAAAGAAATTTTTTGCTGCTGATGGCAAGGTGTTAAGTTTGGTTTATCCCAACCCAAATGAGAGTCTTCTGAAATTTCTTGAAAGATGTCATAGGAATAATTCTCAGGTAGGTCTTTGTCCAAGATGTGATGCTGCTAAGAAAGTGAGATTTGACCCTCGTTGAAGCCAGAACCGACAATTTCTGTTTGAAGGAGAAAGCAGTGTTCGTAGGAATGAGAATTATAGGAAGAGGTTTGAGAAACCCAGGAATTTTCGTCCTCCTTCTAATGTGCCTCAAGGAAAATGGGTGAAGCCTATTAACTTTCAAGGGGGAAGGCATCCAGAGTGGAAGATTTAAGATTCTGGAGCAAGTGCAGAAGATTCCAAGCATGTTAATGGGTCGAGGAAAAGGGAGTATGTGTCTCCAAATTACAAAGGGAAAAATCCTATGACAAGGACCCAATAGAGGCGTTACCAGAGAAACCAGAAGAATAAGAAGGAGGGTTAGAACCTAGTTCAAATGAGCTTCGACAGGTATCAACCAAAACCTTTGTATAGGAAGAGGACTGAGGAGAAAACTAGAGTGGAAAATTAGCGTTTATCTTCAAGTGTGGTCTTGGGAAAGAAGACCATTGACAATACTCCAAGTAATAGTGCTGGGAAAGAACCTGAATATTCTCTGCTTTCTGATGAAGAACTAGTTGATGATAATTTTGAAGTAGAGTAAGATGAATTGTTGACCGACTGTGGAATTGTGTCAGTGCTTCCTGCAGAGTACGACAGAATTTCAGAAGCATCAGAAACCGGTGATGACTTTGTTCAGGGTGAAAATGTGGATGAAATGCCAGTATGTTATTACGTGATGGGAAATGGTGTGGTTGAGGAACAGAAGGCTGTGTTCGAAAAGCCAGATCATGGGATGATGTATCACCTTAAATCTTTGTCTGTAAGGGCAAAGATTAATGGCGTCCCACTAAACAAGGTGTTTGTTGACGGTGGGGCTGCTGTGAACTTGATGCCTCATTCGTTGCTCCAAAAAATAGGAAAGACTGACAGGGATTTGAGGCCCCATAATATGGTTCTCTCCAATTATGAAGGGAAAACCAGTTGTATACTTGGGGTAATACAAGTTGCTTTGGATGTGGGGTCGGCCACTAGGCCAACGATCTTCATGGTGATTGCGTCTCAAGCTAACTTCAAGTTGTTGTTAGGTCAAGAGTGCATCCATGGGGTTGGAGTCATCCCATCAATATTGCATCAAAGGGTAGCCATTTGGAGACCAGATGGGATCATGGAAAATGTCGAGGCTGACCAGAGCTACTATAAGGCTGATGTTAATAAGGTGAGTCGAAAACACTTCGACCAGCATTTAGCAAACGTAGCTCCGTGTTATAAGGCAGAGGAAGTATATTCTTCTGATTCTGATGAAAACGTGTCTAAGTATCTAAACTTAGACCCAAATTATGGTTTCATATGGAATAAGGAAGATCCAAATGAACCATTGAATGAAGAAAATCCACCTTCGGGGTGGTCAATGGTCGACAGTAATGACTAATGAGTCAACATATTTGGCTCGAATTATGGCTTATTTGGCCGAAAATATATTAAAAATGGCCTTAGAGGCCGAATTAGAAAATGATATGGCTCTAGAAGCCATGATTGCGAAAGATAGGAATGGCCATCAAGGCCAGGTCGCTGACATAAAAGGCGAACGATTTGATGGAATTTATGATGACGAACCTTTAGGGTTTGAAAAGGATCCTGATGAGCGAGTTAAAAGGATGCAAGCCCAAGATCCTCTCAAAGAGATTGATTTAGGTAATGATTAATGCATTGGGAATCATAGTGCAATTATGGCGTTGGCAGACCTTGGAAATTCGAAATACTGAAGAATGCAAAACGCCATATTTCTCCTTCTTTATTTTAGTCGAAAGTGGCCTTTTGGGGGGGGGGGGGGGGAATTTGTTACCCAAAGATTTCGAATTCCTATTTATGAGCATTTCATTACAATTGGGGAAAAGGAGATTTGAAGTTTTAGTCGAAGACGTTCAACTCAGTATAACGGGTCATCGACTGGAAGAGCCTTTGAAACACTTAGCGAAATAAAACTTAAGTTATTTCAGAAAATTGGGTTTGAGGTTGAAAGCTCTTTAGGTTTAAAACGGACGGTTTTAGGTAGTTTCTCATCAGGAACACGTGGAGTCTTCTCAAAGACAGGGCTGCATGGATGGGACACGTGTCAATAGTTGATTAGTCGACTGTTAGGACAATTTATTTTTAGAATTTCTATTTAAGCAAGTTAATGTTAGTAGTTTGGGGATCCGCGTTTCTACATTGCAAAAGATAAAACTCAATCTCTACACAAAAAATGAGAAACGAGTGTAATTTTCAAGGAATGTACTTATGCGTTGATAACACGAAAATGTATCACATATTTGGCTTGATTTACATATATTATTTCCCTATTTTATCTTAATTATGTTGCTTTATGTTGGTATTATGCTGGTATTTTCATTGTTTTAGGTTTTATGTTCGTTTTGAGGACTATTTGTGAAAAGGAAAGAAATGGAGCTAAAATCACTACTATTTGTGCCTAAAAGTTGGAAAAGGGGTGCTGAAGTATGTGAGGGGTGCAAATAGGATGGACCAAGTTTGGGAGTCCAGCCCACGAAGGAGCTGAAGCTCCCACTATGAAGAAGCTGAGACGCCCGTCTAAGGGCCCAATTGCATGGAGACGCCCGTCTCCAAAGTCCAAAGGCCACGTCTCCAAGTGGGAGACGCCCGTCTCCAGTTCACAGGCACGTCTCCAAGCTCCAAGCCCACTAAGAGACGCCCGTCTCCAAAAGTACGTGGACCCCGCCACTTTCTCCATTAATTTAGTGGGCAATTCCATGTCTTCCTATATTTTCTCAACTTCCCACGCATGATCTCCACTACTTCTCACATGATGCTGAAAGGAACTTCCATTTCCATTCACTATAAATAGAGGCTGAGCATTCATTTGAGAGTATCCAAGTTTTAGGCGCGGAAGCGCTGTTCATAGTTTTAGGCATAAATTATCACTTTGTAAAAGTGGTAGTTTCTCACATTGAGGAACTACCACACCATTAGTTTTAGGCCTACAATTTATGTACTCTTGGATCACAATCTTGCCGACATTATTTCAAAGCTTCATTCAAGTTTCAAGATTTGCTTTGTTCATAATTTTATTCAAGTTTGTTTCGTCTGCTTTACTTCCAGGTTTATTTATTTGCAATTATTTTAGTTTCATGTTATTATAATATTGTTTTATCATTATAATTATAATATGGTTAGTAATTATAATTTCATGTTTAATAATTATAATTCCATGTTTAATAATTATAATTTCATGTTTGTTTCTTTAAGTATGTCTGGCTAATTTATTTAGATGTTGGTATGTAAAGTAATTTAACCGTAGGGATCCGAATTAAATTGGCTTAATTATGTTTTATTAATTATCACTTGTTTTTGGTTTGTATGTCTAATTTAATTAGTAAGTCTTAAAGCCAATAGAGCGAAAGTTTGAGGGGTTAAGACGGTCAAAGGTTAAAATCAATAGAGCGAAAGTTTGAGATCTTTAACTGGATAGTAGACATAGGACATTAGTTTTAAGGATGGCGAAAGCGTATTAGAACTAATTAGAACTTATGTATTTTCAGAAAGTGTTTTTATACCCGCGCGGGATGGCGAAAGCGTACGTTAGGGATATTAGCATGTTCCGAGTCGATAGAGCGAGAGTTTGAGATTAGGAGATTTAAGTAGATAACGACTTCATAAAATAAGCATTTTATTAATTACGTTGTTTTCAAAAAGCGTTTCTAAATCTGGTGGGATGGCGAAAGCGTACATTAAGAGTTAGGATCGTAGTCTGAATCAATAGAGCGAGAGTTTGAGAGGAGGACTTTTAATCAATAGAATTAATAAAGATCTTTAATTGAATTAACACCATAGCCAATGGACCTTCGGATCACCTAAGTTAGATGAAATACATACTGATATCCGTTTGTTATTATATTTTATCTAGATTTAGGATTTTAGTTTCCCCATTTATAAAAAAAACCCAAATATCATTAGCCTTAGCTTTACATAGTAACTTTAGATAACGGTAGGTCGATTTATAGTCCCTGTGGATTCGATATCTTTTAAAACTACACGACACGACTGTGCACTTGCAGTTATCCCGACTAATAGACACGCAAAGTCGCGATCAAGTTTTTGGCGCCGTTGCCGGGGACTATTCAAGTCGATATCGTAACTCGCTGTTACACCGTAGAGACTAAGGCATTATTTTTTTTTCTTTTCATTTATTACTATGTATCACCCAAACTTTTTCTACAACTCCCAACAACAGTATTTCGAGGGATACCAAGAATCCCATAAATCCGACCTCGAAATACTGTTGGAAAATTTCAAAGCGTCACAAACTCATTCTCACCCAAATCACTTCTGCAACTCCCAATCTCAACATTTCGAGGAACCACAAGAAACCTACAATCCAAACCTCGAAACATTAATTGGGGATTACAATTCGACATTAGCTTATCTTCAACCGAATTCCCTTTACAATCACCAATCCCAACATTTTGAGGAGTCGCAAGAATATTATTCTAACCAAACCTATCCTCAACCGAATTTCCTCTATGATCACCATAATCAATATTTTGAGGAGTCACCAGAATCCCATAAATCCGACCTCGAAGTAATAATGGAAAATTTTAATGAAACATCTATGATGACAAGGAACTTTGTGGAAACACAAAATGCGACGCTAACCTACTTCGAGGAACCACAAGAATCCTATAATTCTAACCTCGAAGCATCAATAGAGGATTTCAATGCAACGCAAACTTATCATCAACCGAATTTCCTCTACGATCACCACGCCCAACATTTTGAGGAGTCGCAAGATTATCATAAATCCAACCTCGAAATCTTAATGGAGGAATTCGTTGAAGCACAAACTCTCTCTAGGCTAGAATCTATAATGACGAAGCACTTTGAGGAAACACAAAACGCAACGCTAACTCCCTTTGAAGAACCTCAAGAATCCCATAATTTTAGCTTTGAAACATCAATGGAGGATCCCGACGAGACGCTAACTCACTCTAGATTAGAAGCCATGATGGAGCACTTTGTAGAGACACAAACCGTCCAAAACCAAGAGTTTATCAAACAAAGTCTTCAAAACAATGAAACCCTTAGGCAACTGACCACTATGGTTGAGTCCCTCGCAACTCACAACATGGCATTAGAAACTCAAATCTCCCAACTTGAACAAAAGTCGCTAGGACACTTACTTGAGGAGTATATGGAAACAACCATTAGTGAAGAACAAATTGAAATTCCTAAGGAGAGTAATAATGAGATTGAGGAGAATGATTATGAGATTGAGGAGAGTGATAATGTGGTTGAAGAGATTTCTAGTGAGAAAAGAGTGGAGATTGAGAAAAATCCACCAACACCATCTGAAAGGGAGGTTGTAGAAGAGGTAGAGAGGAAAACACCTATTGTTATTCCTCTTCCCTATACCCCACCGATTTCTTTCCCGCAAAGTTTTGTGGAAGCTAAGGTAGACTCCAAATCCATAATGTATGTGAAGATATTGGAAAATATCCACACTAATGCACCCTTATTTGAAGTCTTGCATAAAAAGAGAAATTTAGACGGCCATGAAACTAAGGATATCATTAGTGATAAGAGGGTAAGGTTAACCTTTGAGGTGGTGGATAATATCACTAAGCCCGAACTTGAAAAGCTGGTGCTTAGGATCGATCCAGAACCGCCACCACGATTTCAAAAGAATGAACCACCCCACAGAAGAAAGAAAAGAAAAGGTGAGGGATATGTGAGATGGCTTGATAAGTGGCCATGGAAAACGAGGTTTGCTAAAAGTTCAACCGAGGAGTCATTCTCGAGAGAACCACCTTGAGTGCTTGCACTCTTAAGCCGTCGAGCTATCGACGTTAAACAAAGCGCTGCGTGGGAGGCAACCCACGAGTTTTCAGTTTAATGTTTTCCTTTTATCGTTTGAACTTGCAGATAATAAAGATATGGATCGCCTGTCACGTCTCGATCATATCTAGGCGAAAAACCTATAGATGATCATCTCAAAGATGAGAGGGTCTCCACGCACATTCCTACGAGTGTTGCTGCTGGTGGTGACACAAATTGATGAGTATGATAGGAGAAGGTATTTCCTCCGGACGCGGAGTGGATTTGGTCGTGATAGCCCGCCGGTAGCATCCATACAGGTTCTGTTTTTCCTTTTCACCTTTTATCAAAACATTGAGGACAATGTTTGGTTTAAGTGTGGGGGAGAAGCTTTACCGCTTTCATTTGTTACTTTATTATTTTCTAGCTATGTTGTCAAGTATTTATATATGATTTTCTGTTGTTATCAAATTTCCCCAAAATTTGAAAAATTTTAACCTCCAACAAAAATTTGAATTTTGACGCATGGCATACACACTCTGAAAGTATAGAGGTTGTCACACTTTAGGCATTGTTAGAAAAACTTGGAGATGTTTCAACAACATCGATACCGTCCTGACACCCTAAACCCCATCTTTATGTGATATCAATCTGGATGCCCATTATGTCGAGACCTTAGGCTCAAGTTTTCAAAGTAGCTCTTAAGTAGTTTATATTAGCAGTCGGCACCATCTTAAGCACAAACTACGTAGGGAGTCGATGAATATAAGTGAATGATCCTGTTTTTTTATAAATAAATGTTTTGATTGAAAAATAACCTTCTAAGTTAGGTGACCCTCACACGGTCATTTAGCCCAACGGTTGTTAAGCCAATAAGGATTTAATATTTAGCACCCACTGTTGGTTGGCCTAGAGGTCACTGGTACTGGGCTTGGTAGGGTGGACTACGGTTCGATCCCCCGCAACCGCAATTGGGAAAGATGGGGCTTCACCATTTAAAAAAACCAGAACCCCGTGCTAAAGAAAAGAAAAGGATCATAGTCGCTAACCGATTTCCCTACTATGTGCGTGTACGGATAACGGGCTTAATGTGATTGCGCTTGAATGAAAAGAGTGAAAGAAAAAACGAGAGATATAGGTTGAGTTATAATGGCATAATTCGAATTGGTTTGTATAAGGAGGGAGTTTTTGACATTGTGTCGTTACGGTATCCTTGGTGTTGGCATTTAGTACCTATCGATCTAACCTTAGCCTAGCAACCACGTATGACTAGGAGTTGTGTCGTGCCTGTGTTTCAAAAACCTTGCTTAATCATTTTCTTTTACCGTGTGGTTGATTGCTTGAGGACAAGCAATGGTTTAAGTGTGGGGGTATTTGATAACACGAAAATGTATCACATATTTGGCTTGATTTACATATATTATTTCCCTATTTTATCTTAATTATGTTGCTTTATGTTGGTATTATGCTGGTATTTTCATTGTTTTAGGTTTTATGTTCGTTTTGAGGACTATTTGTGAAAAGGAAAGAAATAGAGCTAAAATCACTACTATTTGTGCCTAAAAGATGGAAAAGGGGTGCTGAAGTATGTGAGGGGTGCAAATAGGATGGACCAAGTTTGGGAGTCCAGCCCACGAAGGAGCTGAAGCTCCCACTATGAAGAAGCTGAGACGCCCGTCTAAGGGCCCAATTGCATGGAGACGCCCGTCTCCAAAGTCCAAAGGCCACGTCTCCAAGTGGGAGACGCCCGTCTCCAGTTCACAGGCACGTCTCCAAGCTCCAAGCCCACTAAGAGACGCCCGTCTCCAAAAGTACGTGGACCCCGCCACTTTCTCCATTAATTTAGTGGGCAATTCCATGTCTTCCTATATTTTCTCAACTTCCCACGCATGATCTCCACTACTTCTCACATGATGCTGAAAGGAACTTCCATTTCCATTCACTATAAATAGAGGCTGAGCATTCATTTGAGAGTATCCAAGTTTTAGGCGCGGAAGCGCTGTTCATAGTTTTAGGCATAAATTATCACTTTGTAAAAGTGGTAGTTTCTCACATTGAGGAACTACCACACCATTAGTTTTAGGCCTACAATTTATGTACTCTTGGATCACAATCTTGCCGACATTATTTCAAAGCTTCATTCAAGTTTCAAGATTTGCTTTGTTCGTAATTTTATTCAAGTTTGTTTCGTCTGCTTTACTTCCAGGTTTATTTATTTGCAATTATTTTAGTTTCATGTTCTTATAATATTGTTTTATCATTATAATTATAATATGGTTAGTAATTATAATTTCATGTTTAATAATTATAATTCCATGTTTAATAATTATAATTTCATGTTTGTTTCTTTAAGTATGTCTGGCTAATTTATTTAGATGTCGGTATGTAAAGTAATTTAACCGTAGGGATCCGAATTAAATTGGCTTAATTATGTTTTATTAATTATCACTTGTTTTTGGTTTGTATGTCTAATTTAATTAGTAAGTCTTAAAGCCAATAGAGCGAAAGTTTGAGGGGTTAAGACGGTCAAAGGTTAAAATCAATAGAGCGAAAGTTTGAGATCTTTAACTGGATAGTAGACATAGGACATTAGTTTTAAGGATGGCGAAAGCGTATTAGAACTAATTAGAACTTATGTATTTTCAAAAAGTGTTTTTATACCCGCGCGGGATGGCGAAAGCGTACGTTAGGGATATTAGCATGTTCCGAGTCGACAGAGCGAGAGTTTGAGATTAGGAGATTTAAGTAGATAACGACTTCATAAAATAAGCATTTTATTAATTACGTTGTTTTCAAAAAGCGTTTCTAAATCTGGTGGGATGGCGAAAGCGTACATTAAGAGTTAGGATCGTAGTCTGAATCAATAGAGCGAGAGTTTGAGAGGAGGACTTTTAATCAATAGAATTAATAAAGATCTTTAATTGAATTAACACCATAACCAATGGAACTTCGGATCACCTAAGTTAGATGAAATACATACTGATATCCGTTTGTTATTATATTTTATCTAGATTTAGGATTTTAGTTTCCCCATTTATGAAAAAAACCCAAATATCATTAGCCTTAGCTTTACATAGTAACTTTAGATAACGGTAGGTCGATTTATAGTCCCTGTGGATTCGATATCTTTTAAAACTACACGACACGACTGTGCACTTGCAGTTATCCCGACTAATAGACACGCAAAGTCGCGATCATGCGTACTAGATCAATTATTATGCAATCATTTGAACATTCCAGTTTGTCCTTTACATACATTTACTGCTTTCTTTTCATACCTTTATTTCAGTCAAGCTTTAGAAGTCTGTATTGTTTTCTTCATTTACATTCAAGTTTTCTGAATTTAATACAAGTCAAAGGTACATAAAACAAGAACATAGCAATAAGTCTTGGAATTTACTAGTTGATTCCGCAAAGTAACCTTTAAAAAGAAACTAGTGTTTGTTTACCAAATTTCTGGGTAAACAAGTTAAAAGTAGACAGTTTGGTACTCAAGAGGAACCACAAGGACTCTCACAAGGGCAAGCTCGTCGCAAACTATGAGGGCCCCTATCGCGTCCGAGCGAAGACCGAGAACGGGGCATACTATTTGAAAAACTTACAGGGAGAAGAACTTGCTCGACCGTGGAACCTGAAAAGCTTAAACAATATTGCAGCTAAGAGCCGAACATAACCCCAATGGGAACGCTCGAAATCACAAGTGCGGCCTAAGTACAAGCTTAGCACCTCATGTTGAAATGAAACGACAAGGGCCTGCTCTTTAAATTGAGCGGACCCTTGGTCTTTCGGGGAGCACGTACATCGAGCATCGCCATCGTAACAGTACCCCGATGGTAGAACGCCCTTCTCGCGAAGGGACCGTTCATGCTGTGAGACTCGGACCTCAAAACGACGAGGCCTACGATTCACCCCAGTCGAGCGCATGACCCTGACAGTCAGCCAAGTTCCCCACACCTGACGACCATATTACTAAACCGAGCAAAATCCCTACCCAAAGTTGCGACTTAAAGCATATAAAAAAATAACAGAAATACAATCTTTATTTATTTATTTATCAAATGGAGTACAAAAGGAATGAACACAAGAAAACTACATCAGACTTCTTGGTTATGGCGCAGGAACTCCTTCAAATTAATATACTGAAGATACTCTTCATCCCACTCAGAATCAGAATCGGGCTCCTTGGCGACACCTTCCTTATTAGAAGACTTTGATCGGGTCACCATGGCAAGACCCCCGACTAACCAGGGAGTAGCTTCAGGAGGACCTCCCTTCTCGTTCACTGGAGGAGGAGGCGAAGGTACCTTGAGAGTTTTCTTGCTTTCAGAATGATCCATCACTGCAAATGAAACAAGAGTGAGAAGCAAGAAAGCTTCGTACCCTCCCTTTTATATAAGAAAAAGATAGGGAAACTGGCATAGGGAGTACCGAAAGTACATTTAATGCCTAAAGAAGCGTGGGGAACAACATACACGCATATCCGTACATCGAACAGATAAAAAGTACACGGGAAACAACACAGGCTGTTAACTATTGTCATAAGCTAACTCAACACATCCTCCTCGGATAAACAGTGAGAAGTAAAAATAAGCGGGCAAAAGTATCTTGAAATCAACGAGTAAAAACTTAAAGCAAATTATAAGGCCTATGGCCCAGAGACTATGTCCGACACTAGACCATTAAGGCCAGGCCGGTAATTATCCTTACAATTCCAAAAAGAGAGGGAATACCCCCCCCCCCCGAACAAAAATCCTAAAGCAAAATGGCACGCATGCCAAAACTAATAACATAAGAACGAATACAACCAAACGCCTCAAACCGCTTCATCCATGTGCACATCCTGGCCCTCTTGGTCGGAAGACTCCCTGGAACCACTTCCCTCTCCGAGGCGGAGAGACACCACCTGACCCTCCTCAATCCGGTGGAAAGGCCCGGTACCCTTAGTCACCAACTCCACCCCCGGATTCTTCAATTTCAGTTGGGCCACGGTGGAGTTGTATGTATCGTGAACGATAGCCATGCAGTCATCACCCAAGACCCGGATGTAGTTAACCAGATCTTCCCGAGTCTGGAGAGCCTTCTCCCAATCAGCTTCATCCTCCGCAAGAGCCATGGACCGCCGAAAAGCCGCTTCTTTCAATGCCGAAGACAAGGTCACCCCGTACAAGGTCTGCCCAAACAAGGCATGCTGCAAACCAAGATCCCTCAGGGCCACCTACTTCCCGGCCAGAGCCTTAGCACTATCCCCCAGGTCAGCCCTTGCCTTAGTCAACTCCACTGTCCTGGCAGCCGAGGCCTCATTATGACTCTTCTCCAGGGCATCCAGTTTGCTCTTGTAGTCATCGACAGTCTTTTGTAACATCTCTGATGAATGAGGCGCAGATTTGGCATACAAAATGGCCAGCTCCAGGACCTGCATGACCGTGTAACATCTTGAGTCAGAATCCTCTGCCGGACAGAGGCCTCCAAACCTTCGATGTGAAGAGACTCAACCCGGGGAATAGAGAGGGAGGGTCCACCTTCGAAAAATTTACACTGAAGAAAGAAAGATGGAAGCACATACATGTCATTAGCATCCTCCTGGGTCAGATCCACGGGCTCCACAACATCCACCCACTGTTGCTTGTTCTGGACCAAGGCATCCGAGTCAGGATGCTGACGAGGAGGGGACAGAAGGAGAATAGCGGGCATCAAGGAATTCTGCTGGTCTACGACCTAAAGAGAAGACCCTATACTGGTCGGGGAAGACGAGGAGGTCCCAGATCCGGTGGTCGGAGAAGGCTGCACGTTGGCTAGACGACTACTAGGACCCCTCTTGGCCCCCTTAGCCTTGCTCTGAGCATGCATACAGATCCTATCTTGATGGGTGGCCATTGATCCTACAAAAACGGACGAACATAGAGTTAGTCAATAAAATAAAAAACGGTCGGCTAAATGCTCAAACGAAAAATAGAGACAATGCAAAGCATGTACCCAGACGGGCAATGTCATCCTCCACCGAGCCACACTCAACTAATTCTTTAACATTAATATAACAGGGCTCCATTACTAGCTCCCCATCCTCTTCAATTACTAGTTGTCCGCCTCGATCAACCTTTGGGACCGGGGAGAAACTATGCACGAAGTCAGAGAAATATTTAAAGTCGCCTCGACCATCCTCGCCCAACTCACCAACCTGAGTGATAAACTGGTAAGTGGAATACCCAAAATGATCGGACGCCTCTGAGGATCCAGCATCGACACACGGTCGAACACTATATTCCAGGCAAAGACCGACTGCGGCTGAAGGAGGATGTAACGCGTCTTAAAATATTTGAGGGAATCAGAAAAGGGCTTGAAAATATTTTTTGATTGCTTCAGGGAGACCCATCCCCACCGATCATGATCCGTTTTGCATTGCATAGTAAGAAAATAGAAGAGCAACGATACAGTGACTCCAATCTCGAGGTGTTTGCACGTAAGCTCAAACGCCCGGAGAAAGGCAATCAAGTTTGGGGGGAGTTGACTCGGCGCATGCTCAAGGTGGTTAAAAATAGAAATCTGGAAATTAGTAAAGGGCACTCTGAACCCCATCTCCCGGAAACGACCTCGTACATAGGAATCAAATCGGGCAGATAGACATCGCACACCCGCTCGTCTTCACTAGGCACGGACACAACCCAATCATTTGCATCTAAGTTTTCCCCTGGATCCACATGACCTCCGACTTCAGTATGCACGTCAGAACTATCCTTGTAGAAATAAATTTCCGAATTCAGAACCTCAGCTATTGACCATTCATCCACAATAGGCCTCCTTTGGACAAGTGGAGTGGCGGAAGACGATGTCGAGCCGGAAGAGGGCACCCGATTATCCCTAGATTCAGCCATAATCACCTGAAAAGAAGAGGAGACAAGTGAATTCGAAAATCAAATCAAATACAACCTTCCACCTTTGATCAAGTGAAAAGGCGTGAAACTGACCCAGAGACAAAAGGTCTCCGGGCAGGCCCCTACTCGAAAAGTAAGTCACCATAAACAAAGAGGGAAAAATTGTTGAAAACCCAGGTTGCGAATAAACCCCACTAAAGAGTACAAAAAATGCATGCAAATCATTAAATTTTGATCGAAACCTAACAACAAGCTTAAAGCACAGAGCCAAAAGAACCCCTAACAACGACATACAGGTCAACTTCTAGAAATATGTAAAAATAAAGGCTCACCATCGTGAACCACCAGCACTGCAGGAAGAAAGGACTGTAGTTGCCGTATAAACTATCCTTACCGCATGCATCCCTAGATCAATAATCAAGAAATACAATAAAACATAAGAAACAAGGAATCACAGTTACCTGGAGTAGTTAGAAGAAAGATTAGTACAAAAGCTTGAGACTCGTACAACGGAGGAGACTGTGGAAGAGAGCAGCGAGCAATCAAAAGACAGCAAGAGAGCGTAAAAGTTCAAACTGAAGGAGGTTTGAAGCATTTATAAGCATTTGAAAGCCTCATGATCGGCCACCAATTTCACCTTGTGTCTATGTTCTGATCAATGGAAAAACACTTCATCCGGTGGTAATTTAAGTTATTTTAGTCTTGTTATTGTTAGTTTTGCTTAGTTTTATATTTGAGTTGGATGTGTTATCTTTTCTAGTTTTTGTTGTTTTCCTCTTGCTTTTGATCTTGTACTGGTAGTGTTTAAGTGTTGCAGGAACAGGACACGATTCAAGTCAAGGAAAGGTGGTTTTTGGCAAGTCAGAGGTCTGACACGGCCACCCGTGTCATGTGACACGGCCGTGTCACACTTGCTGAAGGGAGACATTGCAAAATCTTGGAAGCACTAAGTCAGAGATCTGACACGGCCACCCGTGTCCCATGACACAGCCGTGTCAGACATGCTGAAGGAAAAAGATGTTGAAATCTTGGAATCAAGAAGTCAGGGGTCTGACACGGCCACCCGTGTCCCATGACACGGCCGTGTCAGACATGCGCGTAGAAAAGTTTTGATTTTTAACTTGTGAAATCTGTCACTTAAGTAAGGGTATAATGGACTTTTCGTATGAGAATATTTGCTGTGAAGTATTTAGTCACTGTTTGGAAAGAAGAAAAGAACTTTTTGACGGTCGAAGAACGTGAAAAGAAGGATTGAGAGCACTAGGGCTTGGAGCGAAGAAATCTTCAAGAGCATCCGCGATTGAAGATCAACTCCGATTCAACCAATTGTAATGCCTTCATCTTTAATCATTGTTATCTTGCTAATTGCCATGAGTAGCTAAACTATTACTTGTTAGGATTAATGTCCCTGGATCATGTGATGTAATGAATAATCTTTACCGTTATTTTCGGATTATCTTTATGAAATTCAGTTTATGATTAAAAGTTCTTATTGCTTAAATATATTGGAAAATATATGTGTTGATTTACGGTTGGGGTTTTGTCGGAAAAACTACCTCAATGCTTTTTTAATCATAACGCTATAATTAAGAATCACTTAGGAATAAGGGTTTGATGCGTAGCGATCAAATTATCCGGACTATGTCGTTTAGAATCTTGAGATAAAATTATCTTGTTAAGGAATTGAAAGAGGGTTTTAATCTCAAGAAGTTTTTCACTAAGGAATTAGGGAAAATCAATGTTCGGTGTCGATAGTCGAGAATTTCTAAAGTCAATCTGTTAATTGGTAATTATTTCATTACAGAATGATTCATACATCTCTCCTAACTTGTCTTCTCATATTTTCATTAGTCAAACTATTTAACTCTTTCGTTTTGCATAAGTTTTTATTTAAAGTAAACATAAAATCCAAACACCCCGATGACTTTTTATTCAATTGCATTGTTCTGAAACATATAATTCCTACGCAGTCCGCGAGTTCGATACTTGGGAATTTACTATATTATTACTACATCGGTAAAAAATAGTACACTTGCTATTTTACCGGTCAAGTTTTTGGCGCCGTTGCCGGGGACTGCCAAATTATAAGTTGAAGAATAGTTCAATTGAATTTTTGTTGCTCTGCAACTAAAATTGTTATTTTTATTTATTTGTCTGGTATTTCATTTGCTTATTACTTATAATCGTCTAATCTTTGTATGCGAGGTAAGGCCTCAACAGAATTTATTTTTGACGCAGAGCCAGAACGATCATTGCGAGCGAGGCTTCGAAAAGTGAAGCAACAACGATTGGAAGCGTTAGAACACATTCTGACAGCTTCGGAATCTGATAACGAGGAAACTCTCTCTATTCATTCTGAGCATTCAGATTCGGAGGGTGAAACGATGGCAGCTCCCGTAGAAAGGCTGTTAGGTGATTATGGTGGAGCAAATGCACCAGCTGGCCAGATGACAATTATAAATCAACCGGTCGATGTTGCTCACTTTCAGCTACACCCAGCAACGATTCCACAGCTGGAGAAGAAACCATTTTCAGGAAGAATAAATGAAGATGCTAATAAGCATTTACAAAGGTTTCTTACTATGACAACATCTCTGAAGATAGAAGGACACTCTGAAGAAGCCAAGAAGTTGGTTATGTTTCCATTCACGTTAGCGGATGACGCTGAAGAGTGGTTCTACTCATTACCTGCTGGGAGTATTACCACATGGCAACAAATGGAGTCAACCTTTCTGAATGAGTATTTTCCCGCTGCTGTTTATATCCGTAAGAGGTATGATATTGTTAATTTTAAACAGAAGGAAGGAGAATCACTTGAAGATGCTTATAAGAGATTCAAGAGGTTGTAGGTGGCATGCCCAACTCACAACATGGATGTCACTGAACAAATGCAGAATTTTCTGAATGGTCTTAAAATGAAGACTAAGCAATTGATTGACACAGCAGCTGGTGGCTCATCCAACTTTTCAACAGCCACTGGTGTTAAAAAAATCATAGAAGCTATTGCGGCCAATGAACACTTGGAGTTATATGACTGTAGTGTTAGCCAACCTGAAGGATTAGTGGATATGAAATTGTCAATGCAAGTTGTGAAAATAGAAGATCAGGTAGCTGCGGAAGTTGAGCGAAGATTAAAACATATGGGTCTTGAAAAACAAACAGTAGCACAAATTCAACCGGCTCAAGCAAGTCAAGCGGTGGGGTGTGAAATATGTGGAGGACCTCATTTTACTATTCAGTGTGTTGCTACAACTCAGCAAGTGGAGGAAATAAAGTTCTTGAAGCAAAACAACCCCTACTCAAATACCTACAATCCGGGGTGGAAAAATCATCCAAATTTTTCATGGAAGGATCAACCAGGGAATGCTCCTAAACAAGAGGTTATTCCATATCAAGGTCAGCAGTCGCAGCAACAATATAGACCTCCTCAACAACATTATCAACAACCTCAACAACAGGCCCCCAGAAAAGCAGATTGGGAGATTGCCATCGAAAAAATGGCAGCTCAAAGCTCTCAGTTTCAAGAAGAAACAAGGAGTAATTTTTGAAACACGGGTGCATCCATCAAAAATCTTGAGGTTCAGATGAGTCAGATAGCACAACAACTCGCCAATGCTCAACCACAAGGTGCCTTACCTAGTGGAACTGTTACAAACCCAAGGGAGCATCAGAATGTCAATGTCATCTCAACAAGAAGTCTGAGGAGATCAAAACCAGAAGAAAAAAATGAAACCGAGTATGATGATATCATCGAAGTAGATCTAGAAGTGAGAGAAAATCCGAAAGAGCCTGAAGTAGTGATATCACTGGTTAAGCCGCTGGAAGAGAAAAATAAGAAAGAAACTAAACCGGTGGTCAAATTACCATTCCCCTCTAGAGTGGCCAAGAAGGATTCGAAAGAGAAGGATTTTGAGAAGTTTGCTGCAATGTTCAAGAAGTTAGAGATTAACTTACCTTTCTTTGAAGCACTTGAGAATATGCCTTTGTACAAGAAATTTATGAAAGAGGTAATTTCTAAGAAGAAACAAGTGGGAGATGAGCTGAAAGTCAGAATCAAAAAGTGTGGTAGAATCTCACTAGAGAAGAGAATACCAATCAAGCAAAAAGATCCTGGATCAGTTCCAATACCGTGCACGATAAATAACAGAACTTTCATGAAGGTTCTAATTGATTCGGGTGCTAGTGTGAGCTTAATGCCGTTATCTATCTTCAAAAAGCTCGGTATTGAAAAGGTGAGTGAAAGAGGAACAGAGTTGAAATTTGCAGATCACACCATGAAGAGGTCATATGAGGTGGCAGAAGATGTATTGGTAGAAATTGACAAAAAAATTTTTCCAGTTGATTTTGAAATAATGGATATCCCTGAAGATGAAGAGACCCCTATTATTCTGGGCCGACCTTTCTTGCGCACTAGTCGGTGCAATTTCAATATTGAAAAAGGTACTCTGACTTTGAAATCTTTTGAGGAAGAAATAACTCTGAAAGTGTTAAACACCAAGAAGCAAGGTGAAAGTGGAGATAATCAATCTTCAGTTGGAATGATCCACATAGTAGGCGAAAGCAAAAGATCGGAACCAACCCCAAAAAAGGTCTCAAGCATAATCTCTCAGGTGGCAGCATCTCATATAAAAACTCCAAAGTCCAATAAAGGGATCAAGGAAAGAAAGAAAAAGGAACATCGAGGTGAGGAGATGGAAGTTGAAAGTGACTTGAGGCACAAAGTGGTCCATCCACTATTTCTAGATGAGTTCTGGGTTGCGGAACGGACAAGCAACATGGTGTGGAAGAGGAAGTATCCCCCATAATAGAAGGGAATGGACCGTCGAGCCATGCGACGTTAAACGAAGCGCTTCGTGGGAGGCAACCCACGTGATTTCTTTTTAATAGTTTTATGTGTTTTTGCATTTTATTCTGTAGGTACAAACAGTGTGTCTCTTGCGAGGAGAAAGGCGAGAAGGGACAGATAAGTCTGGACATGAAAAAATAATAAGTTTGGAGGAAGTCAGGGGTCTGACACGGTCACCTGTGTCCTGTGACACGGCCGTGTCACAACTCCTGAAGAAGAGGATGTGAAAATTCAATTTATGGAAAAGCCAGAGGTCTGACATGGGCATCCGTGTCCTGTGACACGGCCGTGTCACAGACCCTGGAGGATTTTTTTTGTGAAACTCAATTTTGGAAGGGAGGCAGAGTCCTGACACGGCCACCCGTGTCGTGTGACACGGCCGTGTCAGGCAGGTGCGCTAATTTTTTTTTCCTTCTTCATCTTCTCCATCTACAACCCTCCACCTCCGCCTCAGTGTGCACTGTAAGTCTCCCTTATGCTTGCTTACACATTGCGGACAATGTTGAGTTCAAGTGTGGGGGAGGTTCTTTCATTTTAAGTTATTTTCTGTTATTTCCTTTAATTTCAGTTTACGTATTTTCAATTAAGCATGTGTGTTTTGAGTTTTCAGTACACCAGGATGAATGTGATTTCAGAGAAAAGTATCATGTGAATGAAGGTGAAAAAGGGGAAAGACGCATCTTAAATTGGTTTCCGGGGCACCTGTGAAAGTTGGCACAACTGAAGAAAAATGCTAGACGCAACTTGATAGTGCCAAATGAATGAGTTTAGAGCAACCTGAACCGGACATGAAGTTGTACAAAATGGAGACCATTGTTGAACCTGTAAGCAGTACCTAACATGTGAGGATATACAAAGCCAAACACATCATTTCATCATGAGAGAGCATCAGGTATGGCATCATCACTCTAATTTTGCATTTGTTCTTCATATAGTACACAAATTGATCACACACACTGAGACACTTTTGTTTGTTTAACCCTGAGCCTTTCTTACCCAACCTTGTTGTCTATTATCCCTCGTTAACCAATCTTTACCCATCATCCATGTTGTTCTTTTTTTAAAATATATATATATATATATATATATATATATTTTTTTTTTTCATAACCCCTCTTGTTTCCTCTATATTTGGTATTAACTATAAGTCCGAGTCCGATAGCAAAAGTTAAGTTTGGGGTAACCAAGTCCGGTAGCAAAAGAAGGAGGCAAGTGTGAAAAGAAAAAAAAATGAACACATGCAAGAAAGAAAATGTTTGTGCAAAAGAAAAAAAAAAGAAGAGAGAAAATTGATTTTGTTTTACATACTTGCCATCATGTAAAGAGTTCTAAGAGCCCGGAAAGCAGAAAAATCGCTAAACACTCCAAATGCTATGTAATATGCAAAAAGACATCGGACGGATTAGTTGATACCAAACCATAAACCCTCGTACCCAATTTCTTTGTTTATCCTACCTAACCTAAGCCCCGTTACAACCCGTAAGTCCTCAAAAAGTGTGTGTTATTGATTATGTGGAATTGTGTTAGAATGTGTACACAATTTAAGAGTAGATATGTATACCTTGATGAATGAGTGAAACACTTAACCCAGAGAGAATTTGTGAGAGTGTGATTGAGCTTGCAGGTGAAAGAATGAGTCAACATTGAAGTACAACGGAAAACTTCGGAGAGGGGAATCGAACACTTTGACGTGGAAGTAAATATCAAGTGTGGAAGCATCAGTTGTGTTATGGAGCATAAGAAAAATTCATGGGTGTCCTCTTATTTTCTTGTCCATCACTTGAGGACAAGTAATGAGCTAAGTTTGGGGTTGTGATCGGCCACCAATTTCACCTTGTTTCTATGTTCTGATCAATGGAAAAACACTTCATCCGGTGGTAATTTAAGTTATTTTAGTCTTGTTATTGTTAGTTTTGCTTAGTTTTATGTTTGAGTTGGATGTGTTATCTTTTCTAGTTTTTTTTTCCTCTTGCTTTTGATCTTGTACTGGTAGTGTTTAAGTGTTGCAGGAACAGGACACGATTCAAGTCAAGGAAAGGCGGTTTTTGGCAAGTCAGAGGTCTGACACGGCCACCCGTGTCATGTGACACGGCCGTGTCACACTTGCTGAAGGGAGGCATTGCAAAATCTTGGAAGCACTAAGTCAGAGATCTGACACGGCCACCCGTGTCCCATGACACGGCCGTGTCAGACATGCTGAAGGAAAAAGATGTTGAAATCTTGGAATCAAGAAGTCAGGGGTCTGACACGGCCACCCGTGTCCCATGACACGGCCGTGTCAGACATGCGCGCAGAAAAGTTTTGATTTTTAACTTGTGAAATCTGTCACTTAAGTAAGGGTATAATGGACTTTTCGTATGAGAATATTTGTTGTGAAGTATTTAGTCACTGTTTGGAAAGAAGAAAAGAACTTTTTGACGGTCGGAGAACGTGAAAAGAAGGATTGAGAGCACTAGGGCTTGGAGCGAAGAAATCTTCAAGAGCATCCGCGATTGAAGATCAACTCCGATTCAACCAATTGTAATGCCTTCATCTTTAATCATTGTTATCTTGCTAATTGCCATGAGTAGCTAAACTATTACTTGTTAGGATTAATGTCCCTGGATCATGTGATGTAATGAATAATCTTTACCGTTATTTTCGGATTATCTTTATGAAATTCAGTTTATGATTAAAAGTTCTTATTGCTTAAATATATTGGAAAATATATGTGTTGATTTACGGTTGGGGTTTTGTCGGAAAAACTACCTCAATGCTTTTTTTAATCATAACGCTATAATTAAGAATCACTTAGGAATAAGGGTTTGATGCGTAGCGATCAAATTATCCGGACTATGTCGTTTAGAATCTTGAGATAAAATTATCTTGTTAAGGAATTGAAAGAGGGTTTTAATCTCAAGAAGTTTTTCACTAAGGAATTAGAGAAAATCAATGTTCGGTGTCGATAGTCGAGAATTTCTAAAGTCAATCTGTTAATTGGTAATTATTTCATTACAGAACGATTCATACATCTCTCCTAACTTGTCTTCGCATATTGTCATTAGTCAAACTATTTAACTCTTTCGTTTTGCATAAGTTGTTATTTAACGTAAACATAAAATCCAAACACCCCGATGACTTTTTATTCAATTGCACTGTTCTGAAACATATAATTCCTACGCAGTCCGCGAGTTCGATACTTGGGAATTTACTCTATTATTACTACATCGGTAAACAAATAGTACACTTGCTATTTTACAGGTCACCTCACGTGACGTGCACGCTCTAAGAGACATGGTCATCATTAAACCCTAGCCTCTAGGCTAGCCATCATCACACATTAAATGCTACACGAAACTCGAGGCTATCACTCACACGTTACCTCTCCACCTAAACAACGGTTCCGCTCCTCGTCCAACGCTCCACCCATTTGAGAACCGCCTCCCAGTTCGGTAGAAGGCCGCACCTCTTGTTGGGCAGCCCCACGTGCCCGTCAACAACGATCTTAAGTCATCACTTTCACATCCGAAAGAAACAACTTATGGGGCTCCTATTCTGGACTAGCCCAATTGCTCCAATTGGCCCAATCCACCCTTTGGCCCAATAAACATTGGCCCAACACACGCTGCCCACAGGCATGGGCATACCCCCTTCTTCGTTGGGCAAAACTGACGACCAACCGAGCACGCGGGTATCTCGTGCCCGGCAACGACTAGTTCCCCCGGGCACGACTTGGCAAGACTAGGCCAAAGGACTCCTATATTTTGGGCCGTAAAGAGTTCCCAAGCCCACGAAAGGAGGGGATCCAATCCATTCCAAAAACACCATTATAAATAGCCCTCTAGCTCTAGAGGACAAGGTAATTTGTAACACCCTGGATTTCCGCTTACCCCGCAGGGATTCCGGCTTACCAAGCATGTCACCAGCTTAATCAATAATCCCCCCTAGGTCCGCTTATCGGCTGCCCAGGAAATATTGTTTTTGCCTCCCGCAGGAATCGAACCATGTACCTAGGGGTTAAGTACATACTCATAGCAATTCCTGCTACCACTTGACCATATGGTCAATTGGTAGCAGGAATTGCTATGAGTATGTACTTAACCCCTAGGTACATGGTTCGATTCCTGCGGGAGGCAAAAACAATATTTCCTGGGCAGCCGATAAGCGGACCTAGGGGGGATTATTGATTAAGCTGGTGACATGCTTGGTAAGCCGGAATCCCTGCGGGGTAAGCGGAAATCCAGGGTGTTACATTAAAAAGGCGCCTTTTAATGTAACACCCTGGATTTCCGCTTACCCCGCGGGGATTCCGGCCTACCAAGCATGTCACCAGCTTAATCAATACTCCCCCCTTAGGTCCGCTTACCGGCTGCCCAAGAAATATTGTTTTTGCCTCCCGCAGGAATCGAACCATGTACCTAGGGGTTAAGTACATATTCATAGCAATTCCTGCTACCACTTGACCATATCCCGATTCTATTAATATTTTTATTAATTATATTAGTAATTATACTATTTGGTATTTTTAATAATTATTTATTTATTTAGTTATTATGTGATATAATAATTATTTGAAATATTTAATTATATGTGTGTTTGTGTTATTTGAGTTAATTAAGTTGTATTAGAGATACAGTTAATTGGGTCTTAGTAGTAGAAACATAATAGATGGATTATGGGTTAAGCCCATTAAGAGAAAAAAGATAGTAAGAGTAAAAAACTAGGGTTTTAGAGTTGGAGTCTCAGAACTCATTTTTGGGGAGAAAGGAAAAATAGAAGAGAGAAGAGAAACAAGGGGAGAGCACTTGAGAGAAGAAGAAAATTATGGAGGAAGCCTTAATTTTCTCAGCAAGTTTCAGCATAGACTCACCTTAGTAAAACGGACGTTTCTCCCAATCCAACCGTTGGATCGTCGCGGTTCTTGGACACAACGTTTCAGACTCGTAGAGGTAACTTCTGACCGGAGCGATTTTCGTTTTGATGATTTTAAGTCCGTCTGACAAAGTGATTCCTGAACTGGTTTTTAGTTGTGTCTCCAATTGATGTTAGAAAGGATTTCTTTTGGAGAAAAACTTAGAGCTATGATGAAAGAGTCCATATTTATCAAGGTAAGGGTGGGGTTCGAATTATATAACCGGGAATATGATGATTGTATGTGGGATTAGGGTGTATTTAGTTATCCGGAATTAATTGAAAATTGTAGAGGTAATTCGTATATGCTAGTAGGTGATTGTGATCGGCTTGTTTTGTGAATTATGATGAGTACGTTGGGTTGTTGTTTCTTTGTGATTTCAGAGCGATGTGTATATTGTTGTTGTTTTATGCGAAGTTGCAGGATGTTTCAGTGACGATATATACCTCTATTTATTGGTATAGCGACGATATAGGCTTATGCCTTTGTGACGATGATGTTGTTTGTTGTGTGTGTTTGTTGCATTCATATACATATGCATTTTTGGCGATGGCCTAGATTGGCAAATTAGCGACGAAGGCTTATGCCTTGATGCCTCGGTTTAACTGGCAATTGGCGACGGGGGCTGAAGCCCTGGGTACCACATACATGTGCATAGTTGTGTCGCATTTTGAGTCGTTGTGAAGTTAATGTTGTTATGAGTTGTTGTTGATATAACTTGCGTTGGTTTGATGTGCGAAATAATTATTGTAATTATTTTGATAAATGTTGTTGCCGATGGTTGTTATAATTGTTGATACAAATTGTTGCTAAAGTTGTTGTTATAACTGCTTTTACTAGTTGTTATTATAACTGTTGTTTGAAAGTGGTGATAATTGTATGATCTGATCTAATATATTAATTATCATACTTTTGTTTATATTTTTCGATATCTCACCCCTTCTGGATGATGTTTCCCTTACCGTGGGAAACGGACAGGTACTCAAGATAGCGGTGGAAGTTTTGAAGTGATTTTATGAAGTCTTTAGTTGCTGTTATTCGAGTTGGTGTCTTGCTCTGATACGTAGCACTCGGGGGATAAAACGATTGTTTTAATTACTATTTATTTTGCTGAATTTTTATATGGTTTTGGTTTAAATTGTAACTTAAAGTTACCGTGCAATGATGCTACGACTTGAAATAAATATTTATGAAGTTTGTTGATTCCGCTGCGAGTTAATTATTGAATTTAAACAAAGTGGTTTTTAGTAATGATTTGATTATCGTTTTAAATTTATGTGCTATGTATCTATGTGAAGGAAAATAAGCCGTAATTGTTTTTGAAATGAGGAATATGTGATACCTCAAATGAACTTGTTTGGAATTTATACTCTGATTTTCCGTATAATTTATCGGGTAGATTTGGGGTGTTACATTAGTGGTATCAGAGCAGGTCGGTCCGTCCGGCCAGAGTCGTCTAATTGTTGTTTATCCCTTAGTACGCGACAAGTGTGTACAACACTGTCGGTACTTGATGTTTTTGATTGCTTGTTGCAGGAGTTGGTTTTGAACTTAGTGAAGGAGAAGCCGTGCTCCTCGGTTATGATTCGGTTGTAAGTTGTTGGTGTTTCGGTAGCGAAGGACACCTGATTATGGAAATAAGAATTCCGTATGCGTTTGGTGTAGAATAGGTTGCTGAGGATGATGAAGTGAGATTGTATAACCAAATGTAAGCAAGTGGTAGCTATTGCTACGTTGTAAGATGTTTCAAGATATTGCTTAAATGGTTGGAAGTTAGTAAGGATTATGTCGCAATCGTATTAGAAGATTGATGGTATAAGTACTTGATTTAAACCGTGACAGGGTTGTCGTTTGATCGAAGGATTGAATGTGAAGGATGCGTTAAGTATGGTGATGTCGTATAGATTTTCGAGGACGAAAATATTCAAAGTGGGGGAGAGTTGTAACATCCCGATTCTATTAATATTTTTATTAATTATATTAGTAATTATACTATTTGGTATTTTTAATAATTATTTATTTATTTAGTTATTATGTGATATAATAATTATTTGAAATATTTAATTATATGTGTGTTTGTGTTATTTGAGTTAATTAAGTTGTATTAGAGATACAGTTAATTGGGTCTTAGTAGTAGAAACATAATAGATGGATTATGGGTTAAGCCCATTAAGAGAAAAAAGATAGTAAGAGTAAAAAACTAGGGTTTTAGAGTTGGAGTCTCAGAACTCATTTTTGGGGAGAAAGGAAAAATAGAAGAGAGAAGAGAAACAAGGGGAGAGCACTTGAGAGAAGAAGAAAATTATGGAGGAAGCCTTAATTTTCTCAGCAAGTTTCAGCATAGACTCACCTTAGTAAAACGGACGTTTCTCCCAATCCAACCGTTGGATCGTCGCGGTTCTTGGACACAACGTTTCAGACTCGTAGAGGTAACTTCTGACCGGAGCGATTTTCGTTTTGATGATTTTAAGTCCGTCTGACAAAGTGATTCCTGAACTGGTTTTTAGTTGTGTCTCCAATTGATGTTAGAAAGGATTTCTTTTGGAGAAAAACTTAGAGCTATGATGAAAGAGTCCATATTTATCAAGGTAAGGGTGGGGTTCGAATTATATAACCGGGAATATGATGATTGTATGTGGGATTAGGGTGTATTTAGTTATCCGGAATTAATTGAAAATTGTAGAGGTAATTCGTATATGCTAGTAGGTGATTGTGATCGGCTTGTTTTGTGAATTATGATGAGTATGTTGGGTTGTTGTTTCTTTGTGATTTCAGAGCGATGTGTATATTGTTGTTGTTTTATGCGAAGTTGCAGGATGTTTCAGTGACGATATATACCTCTATTTATTGGTATAGCGACGATATAGGCTTATGCCTTTGTGACGATGATGTTGTTTGTTGTGTGTGTTTGTTGCATTCATATACATATGCATTTTTGGCGATGGCCTAGATTGGCAAATTAGCGACGAAGGCTTATGCCTTGATGCCTCGGTTTAACTGGCAATTGGCGACGGGGGCTGAAGCCCTGGGTACCACATACATGTGCATAGTTGTGTCGCATTTTGAGTCGTTGTGAAGTTAATGTTGTTATGAGTTGTTGTTGATATAACTTGCGTTGGTTTGATGTGCGAAATAATTATTGTAATTATTTTGATAAATGTTGTTGCCGATGGTTGTTATAATTGTTGATACAAATTGTTGCTAAAGTTGTTGTTATAACTGCTTTTACTAGTTGTTATTATAACTGTTGTTTGAAAGTGGTGATAATTGTATGATCTGATCTAATATATTAATTATCATACTTTTGTTTATATTTTTCGATATCTCACCCCTTCTGGATGATGTTTCCCTTACCGTGGGAAACGGACAGGTACTCAAGATAGCGGTGGAAGTTTTGAAGTGATTTTATGAAGTCTTTAGTTGCTGTTATTCGAGTTGGTGTCTTGCTCTGATACGTAGCACTCGGGGGATAAAACGATTGTTTTAATTACTATTTATTTTGCTGAATTTTTATATGGTTTTGGTTTAAATTGTAACTTAAAGTTACCGTGCAATGATGCTACGACTTGAAATAAATATTTATGAAGTTTGTTGATTCCGCTGCGAGTTAATTATTGAATTTAAACAAAGTGGTTTTTAGTAATGATTTGATTATCGTTTTAAATTTATGTGCTATGTATCTATGTGAAGGAAAATAAGCCGTAATTGTTTTTGAAATGAGGAATATGTGATACCTCAAATGAACTTGTTTGGAATTTATACTCTGATTTTCCGTATAATTTATCGGGTAGATTTGGGGTGTTACATAATTCATTTTCTCTGACCCAAAATCTAATACTTTCTGTTGTACCTCTTTGTTCTTTCACTTACTTTGGCATCAGAGTGCCTTGTAGGTACAACCCCCTTTTTCCTCTCAACCATCACCGAATATCGCGCCTACCGTTGCTGGCCATCTGCTCAATCGGAAAGAACAGTTAGTAACAATAATATTTTAATTTTGAACTAAAGTTAAAATTAAGACTAAAAGTTAATATAAAATCATGGTGATTCTACACACATTTTTTTATATTTTTTGAATAAGAAACAAGACTATGAAATTAAAATAAAGGTAATAGAACTTTAAACCTCAAATCGAAATAGACTTGAAAAGCTGGATTTTAGGTCAAACTATTCCGAATCATCTCGCAAATCTTTGATGTTCTCGATTCAATTCCTGTCTTACACAATAACGAAAGAAACAAGACATATTTTTGTAATTTTGATTTAAGGGTTAGTAAACATAAAACATAATCAGATAAAATGCAATGATGCAAATGCACTGGAAGTCGTAGGATAAAAATCAGGGTACAACAGGGGGCATAAATGGAATTGCGCTAGGTACCTAAGAGTATCAAGGGGTGGATTAAGAAATCCTCTTATTTTTCCACTATAGTTGTTTAAATTCTTTCCCCTTTTACAGTGGGAATTGCTTCTCCCACCCTTAAGTGGAAATTAAAAAAAAGAGAAAACTTAGATGCAATTCCTTAGATGTGGTTTATAATATTGAACAATAAAAATATGACAAATGTACTTAAATATCGTTTAAAGAGTGAAAATAGAAGGAAATTGTATACGTGGAGGAGGAAATTATACACTTGTCATATTTTTAAAGTAAAATAGTATAAATCACGCATAAGGAATTATCTCTAAGTTTTCTCCATTAAAAAACCCATATGAATTTGGAAATGTATTTCCAGACGCGTCTCAAATATACCAAATTTATGCGTAAGTGAGTCACACACTCATTTTTTAAAAAAGTTCATAAATATACTTCTCAAATAAGTTAGAAAATTTACTTTTGTAGGAACAACGACTCTATATTGAAAAATAATTGCCATATATTATTTAAGGGTGGCGGCCCGTTGGGCATGATGTTTTTCTCGTAATTTAGTGCGGGATAGGCCACAGAATTAGGCCCACACCCTCTAATGTGCCCTCCCGACCCATTTTTTAGCGCACTTTTACGGGCACAAACATTTATATGAATTTTTGTGTTTTTAGGCTTAAAAGAGCCCTCACTTTTAATGCGGGCGGGCCAAGATTTTATACCCGTACTCTTAAGTATGTCCGCCTCACCCCATTTTTTGCGGGACAAGCCTTAACGGGGAGGGTATTGCCCGTTTGTCACCCCTAATATTGTTTATGAGTATTAGATGTGAATTTATGCATGATGATGATGATGATGAATAAGATGAAACTCATGAGAGATTGTATAGAGTGTTGAGATAGTGAACATGATATTCATGCAACTTTATTGATCATTTCACCACACATGTGCAATAGAGAGAGTTTACATTTATCACAAGTGTTAGTTGCTAAACCAAACTAACTCTAACAACATTCCATAACTAGCTTTTCATAGCTAATAATCGCAAATAGCTAACTAAACTACCATTGTGTTATTATATCTCCAATATTCCCCCTCAAACTCAAGGAGAGTGAGAAATCATGACCTTGAGCTTGGTTCGAAAGTCATGAAACAAAGTAGTGGATAAAGGTTTAATTACCATATCTGCAATTTGAGCATAACATGGGACATGTTGTATGTTCAGTTTCCCGGCAACAGTTCGCTCATAAAAAATGAATATCAAGTTCTATGTGTTTGGTTTAGGCATGTAACACTAAGTTGTGTGAAAGTAAAACTGCACTCAGATTATCACACAACAACATAGGTGTGAAGTAGTTAATGTAAAGCTATATAAATAATGATTCAATCCACATATGTTTTGATGTTGTGTGTGTTAATCGTGTTATTCAACTTCCGTACTTAAGCGAGCTACAAGTGACTATTTCTTTGAACTCCAAGCCACAAGATTCGGAACAAAGTATACACATGAACCTGACGTAGATCTTTTATCGTCTGGATCACTTACCTAGGCAGAATATCTATAAACTCATAAGGATAAATAATTTGAATGAGAAGCATAAAATACTAGTCCATGAGTAATTGTGCCATTGAGATATCAAAGTATATGCTTCACTAGGCTCCAATGAGATTCTAAAGGTGTAGACATGAATTGGCACACTTTGCTTACACAAAAGGAGATGTCGGGCCGAGTGAGAGTCACATATTACCGTGCACCTACAATTGATCTGTACATAGCTGGATCCGATAGCACACTTGTCCCATATTTACTTAAGTTGTAATGACTGGACATTGGAGTGAAGACTCCATTTTTAACCTTTTGCATAAGATCCTTGATGTATTTGGATTTCTTGTGTAACACATATCCATTTGACTGATATTAGACTTCAATCATGAGAAAATATTTTAGAATTCCAAGTTTCTTCAAAGCAAACTTTTCACGTACCTTATTGATGAGATCATGTAGAAGTGAGGAAGTTGTGCATGTGAATAGAATATCATCAACATACACAAGAACATATTAGGTGATTCCTTGATGATTGTACACCAAGATTGAGGGAGCACATTTTCTCTATAGAAAGCCAAATTGGATGAGAGCTTGATGCATTTTTTCATACCACGACTGTGGTGCCTCTTTTAAACCATAGATTGCCTTTTCAGTTTGCAAAATAGTGAAGTGTATAAATCAACAAACCTAGGGGTTGTTGCATGTAGACTTCTTCTTGAAGATATCCATCAAAGAATGCATTATTGATGTCCACCTACAGAACTTCCCATTTGTAAGTGATGGCTAAGGATAAAATAATTTGAATGGTTGTTGGTTTGACTATAGGAGATAATGTTTCATGGAAATCAAACCCTTGTTGTTGATGAAATCCCTTTGCTAAAAGCCTTGTTGTGTATTTATTGACACTACCATCATGATTTTCATTTACTTTAAACACCCACTTGCATCCTACAAAATCCATATCAGGTGGAAGTGTTGCTAGTGTCCACATGCCATTTTACTCAGACTTCATAGATCAAACCATTTAGGATTGGTAATATCTAGCTTGGTGTTATCTGGTTCAGTATGGAATAAGAATATCTTAGGATTAGAATTTCCAATTTTGGCTCTAGTCATCATAGGATGATTGTTGGCTAAGACACTTAGTACTTGGTGTTGAGTATGGAAGGATGGAGACAATGAATTGGTGGATTTACTGGCTAGATTTTGAGACCAGGTTATACTTGTGTCTTGTGATAAAGGTTGCTTGAGCTGGAAGTTATTGATAAACTGTGGTGAGTCAGACTCGAGGGAAATCGGATTCACACCAGGAGACTTGTGAGACCCTAAATGGTTAGTGTTGGATACATGTGATATGTTGGGATTAAGTGTTCTAGGTAATGCCTCATCAACATGTAATGTTGAAGTAGACTGATACTTTAGAGAAAGGGAGGTAGGAGTATTTGGTTCATGATTATGACTGCTGGATATATTAAGAGGTTGAGCAGGATGAGTAGTTTGAGCAGGGTTGAGTATGATGGGACTTTGTTCAAGTGATACATTTGTGTATATATATATATATATATATATATATATATATATATATATATATATATATATATATATATATATATAGTATTATTTAAGCTTGGTAAAACAAAGGTAACATGAGTATGGTCATGTGGGTTACCTGTGGACTGCTCAGATAAGAAAGATTAGAACATATTATTGAATGACAACTCATATTCACTACTCTTCACATCCTTGGATATGTAAATTCTCCCATCTACATTGAGAAACTTATGGCCCTTATGGGTTGGAGAGATTCGAAGACACATACATTTGCTGCTTGTAAATTGAAGTTTGTGTTGATTATAACGCCTTAGCAACAGAAAACAAGAACTACCAAAAACTCTGAGTGCCAAGTAGTCAATTTTCTTTTCGTACAAGGCAACTAATAGAGAGATGAAAGTAGTGGATGCAATTAGAAGATTCTTTGATGACCAATGACAATTATTCTTTCTTTACACATTTTGCGAAGGTAATGAATGTGCAGACTATCTTGCTAAAAATGGAACTACTCAAAATTCTTCTTTGATTATTTTAGATGATTGTCCTCCCTATATAAATCATATGGTGTTTGCAGGTAGGGGTGTTCAAAACCAAATCAACCCAATAGAAAACTGCAAACCAAACCAAACCAAACTGAAACTGCAAAAAATCGCATTTGATTCAAATTAGTTTGGGTCATTTTTTAACAAAACCGCACGGTTCAGTTTGCGGTTTGTATTTTGTAAACCGAACCAAACTGAATCAAACCGCATTATGTTACAACTTGAATTTTACTTAACTCACATCCAACACAAACTTAAACCTATTATACATTAGCCTTATGATTACGAACAATTTTCTCATCCTTACACATATAATTTCAGTCCCGATCTTCTCAAATCTCTAATAACATTATCGCACATTGTTTGTCACATTCATCTCCCCTCTTCTTCTATAATCTTTACTCTCTTATACTCTTTCTTTTTCACCTTCTCATTTTATGTAAATGTTCTGTAGTTTCGTTTTTATCGCACATCTTCTTCTCTAATCTCTCAACACTTTTTTTCTTTTTCACCTTCACTAATCTTTCGTCTCTTCTATTTTTAGTTTCATTATAATAATTTTAATATTATTTGATGCTATTATTTTATGTTTAATATTCCACTTTTGTCTAATTTAATATTTACATATTAAATGAAAAATTGTTGTCAAAATATGACGAGTTTTGTTGCTATTTGATAGTGTATGAATGTCTAAATACAAAGTTATGTTGTCATCTATAAACGTATGTATGGCTCAATAAAATATTTGTAAAAAACCGAACCAACCGAACCGAACCAAACCGCATTAGTTTGGTTTGGTTCAGATTTTTTTTAAAAGCCAACCAAACCAAACCAAACCGCACTATTTTTTCTCTTGCGGTTCAGATTTTTTTTTAAAACCCAACCGAATCAAACCAAACCGCACTATTTTTTCTCTTGCGGTTCAGATGATTTTTTTCGTCAAAACCACCCAAACTGCACCGCGAACACCCCTATTTACAGGTGTGATTGGTTTTCTTAAAATTAGGACTTAACTTTCCTTTGTTTCTTGTTTGTTTTTTATTTCAGCCTCGCAAAAAAAACATATATACACTACATATTTTAGGTCATGTGTGATGGCATTTCTTATACATCCATCGTGCAGGAGAATTCAACTTACCACCCCAAAAATTAAACCAAACACCTCCCATATTTTCTTAATACCAAAAATATCCCAAGTCAAAAAAGGAACAACTTTTGCGAACTAAATTTCTGATACGATGTTGAAAATTTTCGATAATTCATTTGAAATTTTCGGTAAGTTACAATTATTTATGGAAATTTCAAAATCTACTACTTTGTACCAGAAATTTAGTTGAAGGGTGAAACTTTTGGCACTGTGCATTGACTTAAATTTTTTTTAACAATCAGGATTTTGCCAACAGTTTTTTAGGGTTGTGATTTCACCAAAAATTTTGTGTGGTATAAAATGAATCCAAAGTTGTATAAATAAGGGCATATATTATAGAGAAAGACATCTCAAAAAATGTCTCTTCCTTAGTTTTTGATTAAGGCGGAAGTGTACTTCAACAGAGATAAACCTCTTGTTGAGTTCAAGCTTCTAGATGACATCACATGTCTCGCCGACTTGACATCTAAGTTGAATGAATTGCTACCTGATACTGATAATAGAAGGGTGAGAAATATCGAGTTTCATGAAGATACCTCAACAACAGTAGGTACCTCCACAACAACAGAAACTCTAGCAGCTTCGCATCAAGGTGCATGAAACTGGCTATGCGCTTGCTCAACCATCCATTTCCGATGCAAACCTATCAGAGCAACTCATCTAGCATGTAGTTGGGAAGACTTTGCTCAGCAGATTTAGCGACAACTTCCGCTCAATCAGGGATCCTGCCGGCAATGGTGTTGTCCTTTCCCCTAATCTTATTTTAAAAATGGAAAAACAAAAAAAAATTAGTGAAAGAGGAAGGTACTAGAAAATTTGAAATTTCCAAAAAATTTGAACTACCAAAAATTTCAATATTTCTAGTAACGTAACCTTAAAAAACTACTGAATTTTTGAAATTTTCGGTAAGAAATACCGGAATTTTCACAATTTCTAGTAATTTCGCCTGGAAATTCAGAAATTTTCGTGAAAATCTTCCGAAAATTTCCACTTTTATGATATTTAACTTACTTTTTCTGTAGAATTTCGGATATAAACTTGTAATTTCGGGTATCATTTTGGAAGATAGAAAGTATGGAAATGAAAATATATTTCCAATTTGTAAATTAAAACAACAAATGCGTAGCATTGTGATACTCAATCTTGGTCTGAAATCAAGCTAAAGGCAAAATTTTGGACATTTTCTTATATTTTTGATGACTTTGGTGATACACATGTACCACATCATATGTCACACGTGCAAACATAAGTCACGTTGGATGCCATGCGTGCTAACATAGACGCCGTTTGTGAGAATTAGACCGAAAAAATTTAAATGATATTGTTTGAAAACTTAAGGAGCTATATTGATCCTTTTAAAAGTTAAAGGACCAAAATGAACATCGAGATAAAGATAAAACTAAAGGGTTAAAAAAATATTGAAAAATGTTATTCATACACCAAATGTTACACCTACACTGTAGACACTATTCATAAATACATGAACAGTATTTCCATTTTTTTTAATTTTTAATATATTTTTTCTAAAACTACTTTGGTTAATGAAATATTAAAACATGATTAATACAATTTAAAGTTTGGTTAATATATATTTTGATATAAAAAATTAATATATATACTATACAGATTTTGGTTAATCGTATTTATAAAATTGGTTAATCCAGTTCATAACTTAGTTAATGACTTCTAAACATAAAAAATATTAAAAAGTAAAATAAAGTTAGTTAATGAAGTATACATGTTGATTAATATATTTTATTGGTTCATGAAGTAGTGAAAGTGGTTAATGAATTATAAGTAAAATAATTGATAAATGACTTACATTTTTGTGATTAATAAAGTTGTGAAGTTGGTTAATAATACAATATTATATTTGTATTATAAGATTAATTTTAAAATAAATATTTTTTTAAAAATAAAATGTATATTCTAAAAATATTATTATTGTATTAAAAAATATTATTCGCACTACAAATATAGTGAACCCCATATACAATGTAGGTATTAGTGTAAGAAAAGGGGATAAGAATATCAAAGCTGAAAAATATTTTGCCTAACATGTTCAACGTATAATTATACTAACTAACTTAACAATCAAACTAACAACTTTAATTTACTCTCTTAAACCATTTCATGGAGCCATAGTCATGCTCATAGCCATTTTTTCATTACTTTTTCACTCACGGCAGGTTCAAGGGTAATTTCATGATTTACTGGACGAGTGTGATGATCTCAACTAACCATACTCATGGCCAACTAACTTGATGTCATGGTTTTTGTGTGATTTCAAAGAAACAGTTTCTCATGTCTTGGAAAAAAATTAATCTTGCATGTTCGTCTCATTCTTTATTTGTTCTATATCTGTTAGCTCTTAGTATTAATAATTTAGATTAAGTTTATAAATATACCACTTTTTAATTTTAATCTCTGAAAATATATATAATTTTTTTGGTTCTTGTAATTTTTTATTATCGTATTATTGCATTTAACTTTTCATATAGTCATAATTTGATATAAGTTGAACACTACTAGAATAAAATAGTATATTTAAGTATTTATTATCTTTCTTGCTTACTAAAACATGTATTATGCTTATATCAAAATTCATTGGGATTTATATACTATATTCAATTGAACATAGACATTAGATCATTTATATGTATGTTACATTAAATTTTTTATATTATTATTAATTTTTAATATTTAATTATTTCTAAATTTATTTCATATTCAACAATAATATAAAGAATGTTTTAATTATTCATTATCAACTATGAGTTGTATCCAGAATAATTTTTTTCTCTTGTACTAAAGGACCTATTTAAAAAAATAACAAAATTATATAAAATTTTAATAGAAGTTGGCAAAGCTATAGAAATAAAATGAACTCTAAATATTGCAATAATGATAGACTAATATTGTAAAATGAAACCTTGGAAAGCAATTTAGTACAAAATTGATTTAATTTTAAAATAATTTTATTCACAAAATATTATGTTTTTAAGTCTAAAAATGATAGAAAAATTAAGGTAACTAAATATTATAGATAATTTTCAAATAAAATTTATGTAAAATTGTAGATTTAATATATATATATATATATATATATATATATATATATATATATATATATATATATATATATATATATATATATATATATATATATATATATATATATATATATATATATATATATATATCCAGGAGCTCATAATTTTTGGGCAAAAAAATTGAATTATTTGAACTAAAAATAAAAAAATTAAAATCATAGGATTTCATGAAGTTAATCGTGGGAGAAAGCCAACCAGATCTAACCAAAAACTTATCATGAAGTTAATCGTGGGAGAAAGCCAACAAGATCTGACAAAAAACTTTTCCCACAAGTAAACAACCAATGTCTATGCTTTTTCCATAGCCAAAATAGTTGACATTAATTCAGCCAAAATAGCATTGCCCAACCAACGATTTGGTTTAACTTTAGATTACACTTCATATTTATAATGAAATCTTTCTCTTCAATAAGCAACTTTCGATGTGGGACTAAAAATATATCTGTAGTAATATAATTGTTATTACAATGGCACCTTTTTCTGCATAATTTATAAATAGACCATATTAGTTAAATAGTTAACCGATTTAAAATATAAAATTTCCTAAAACGAACTTAATTAAAAAAATTTAAATTCAGTCTTATTCGTAAAAAATGTTAAAATTTAAAATTATTATCTTATGGTAATAAAATTTAAATGAACTTTAAATTAAAAAAATAACAAGATTTATTACTTACAAATTTTAATTTTGATGTTTCAGTCAAGAGTATAAATGAAAAAAAAAAATATGTGAATCAATCAACTGATAAGTCGAAACATATTGTCTTTTTATTTTTTGTAAGTTTAATTTTAGAATTTGTAAAGGACTTCAAAATTATTTGAGATAGTTCAGCAGTCAATAATAGGCTCAACAAAGCAAAAGTAATCTAATAAAAAATTCACATCTCATTCCTCAATACGTTTTCGTATCTATTTTCCTTTTAACTCTTCACCATCGAACCCTTGTTTTCATGTGTCTATCTCCCTTTTACATCTCACCTGGATAAATAACTATTTTTTGATGTTGTTGATGCTATTTATAATTTAAATAAATGATGTTCTTTAAAAGTATCTTTTTTATTAGAAGTCCATTTATATTATTTGCCTCGAGCCTCCAAAAAGTCGTGACCGGTCCTGAGTCCTAGTTTTAACTATTAATATCAATTTTTATAGATTCAAAAATAAATGTTGAATTGAAAAATTTCAATTAATCATAGAGAAAACGGGTCATGCAGTGACAGTGTAAAATATATATAATTTATGATTTTATTCATTTCAATATATCTTATGCATGTAATTGATTTTTCTTTATTTTAATTTATGATTAAGAGTTAAAAGATAGTGTAAAATATTTTTACACTGTCAACCAATCACCACCATGCATCCAATTACAACATTCTTTTATTTAAAAAAAACTTTAATGACATGGCACATTCATGACCCCCTATTGGATGACAGTGTAAAACTATTTTACACTATCTTTTAACTCTTAATCATAAATTAAAACAAAGAAAAATCAATTACATGCATAAGATATATTGAAATGAATAAAATCATAAATTATATATATATATATATATATATATATATATATATATATATATATATATATATATATATATATATATATATATGGGACGTATCAAATGAGAACTTTGATTATTATGAGAAATGAAAACTTTTAATAATAATTATAAAATTTAAAATCAATACCTCATATTTCAATTAAATTTTAAGAGACAATATATAATTAGTTGATAGATTATGGTTTAAATACATATCACATAAATGTAGATCTGAACAATGATTTTAAATCATATGGATTTGCAGAAACAATATTTCGGAAACATTATTCACTTTGAATTTGGATTTGCTAGAAAATAACTATAAATAATATTAAAAATTATTTATTTATTATTGTAACATGTATCTAATTCAGTACTGTATTGAATTTTAAAATAACAAATAAAATAAAGGTTTAAATGCAGTTTTGATCCCCAAATTTTTCAATTTTGGTTCATCATGTTTCAATTGCTTGATTTTGGTCTCTTCTCTTTTTTTGTTATTTTTTCTTTTTATTTATTTATTTTTTAATTTTCTTCCCTACAACTTTATTTTTCTTCTCTTTTTAATAATTAAACTTTGAAAGTAATATTTAGCACTTGATGCCATAACTCTTCCCCGAACCGGACTAAACCGGTGGTTTAAAGCCAAAAAAAAATTAAAAAAATCTTAAATATTTCATTCAACTTATACGTAAAGGTAAATTATTTTGACAAAATAAAATAGACCACTAACTAATTAAAATAACAAACTCTTTAACCGATAACTCTCTTATAGTTAAGCATAAAGTCCTAAAGGCTAGTAATCCTATTAGTCATATAGAATTTCAATTTTTTATAAGGGATATTGCATGCTTGTCCGTATATTCTAAGTTGAATAAAATATTTAAGATTTTCAAAATATTACATTCAAAGCTTAAATATTAAAAAGAGATGAAAAATAGAATTATAAATAAGTTAATTAATAATAATAATAATAACAAATTAGTTTACATGTCATTAGAGGACTATCAAATGCAAAAGGGGACAAATTTGAGGGGTCAAAATCAAGCAAAATTAAGCAAGTAAAAAATTTAGGGGACCAAAATAAAATAATTGAAACACAAGAGACCAAAATCAAACAATTGAAAAATTTGAGGATCAAAACTGCATTTAAACCTAAAATAAATTAATCATAGTTTATCTTCTAAATTACATTCCAACCACTCAAATGGTGTTATTATAGGATTGTAGGTAATAAACATAATTTTATTTTCTTCACCTCAAAATTTTTTTGAATCATTATATCTTTGATTAATTCAAAAAAGCATTATGTACACGGCGATCGCTCACGATCCAGCCAAGCTCAAAGCCTATACACAAAAACAGACCAAGAAGCACCACCTATATCATTAGGCTTGCTAAGTAACTCCTATATTTCTTGATATTCCATAATCTATAGACTAAACTATCTATGATTTCTTTTTCTATATTTCCATTATATCTAGTATGACCAAACACCTTGTCATTGCGCATTCTCTAGATGGTGTAGATAGCTTCAGTAAGAGCACATTTGATCAAAGTTGCTCGCCAGCTCTTTCCCTTACAATTTCTAACTATCCAGTCCATTTCCCTATCCCAAGGCAACGGAGTATGAGTAACATGGATCCAGTCAAGCACCTTCACCCACACTTCCTTCAAACATGCACAACAGAAGAACAAATGATTGATAGTTTCTTTCTCAGAACAAAACATACAACAGTCATCCGTGATCATTCCAAACTTTTTCAGCCACTCCTTAGTAGCCAATCGTCCATTGCAAACCAGCCAAAGAATAAAGATAGCTCGAGGCCTCGCATAATTGCCAAACATGAGGTGCCTCCATGCTGGTTTCTCCTCAGTACCTTTGAGAGCATTGTAGACTTTCTTGGACTGAAATTTCTCTCCAGTGCCAGCCAGATGGGTATGCATCTCCTGATAGAGCAGCCTGGAGTGTAGCAAATGTTTCATCATCCAAGACTGACTATCCTTAACCTGCAATTGCAAGAAATCAGAATGCCTTAGATAATATTCATGGATCCATTTAATCCACAAGGAATCTGCCTTCTTATGAACATTCCACACCAGTTTCAACATACAAACTTTGTTCCAGCATTCCAAATCCATTATGCTCATGCCACCATATGCCTTGGGTCTGCATACATTCTTCCATGCTATAGGAGATTTGCTGGAAATATCTTTCCCACCTGTCCACAAAAAGCTACGACAGATTGAATCAATGTGGTGAAGAACTGCCTTTGGCAGTGGCAATACTTGCATCCAGAAGTTCACAATAGAAAAAACTACACTCTTTATTAACTGTAATCTTCCAGCATATGTTAACAATTTGGAGCTCCAGTGAGTTACTTTGTGAACAATTTTATCTATCAAACCCAGGTAGTGTTTGATGGCTAACTTTTTGCTCGTTAGAGGTACACCAAGGTATCTAAAAGGAAGCTCACCCTCTCTAAATTTGGTGAGGTTCCTAAGGGTCTCTTTATCTCTATGACTCATGTAACACCCCTTTTTACCCCCATAAAATAATAAGCATATAATCAGAGAATAAGCATGCATATAACTCAAAAGGGCGTCACATCGATGTTTTCAAAAGCTAAAAAGCTTTTAAAAGCGACAGCATTTATCCATAAAATACAATACACTTGGTCATTTCAAATAAAACCTGACATATAATCATAATTCATCCAGAATATGCATTAACAGCGGAAAGTAATACTCATGTGTTTCATATAAATGATACATGTCCCATACCATGATCATAATATTTGGCCTAAAGCCTCTCAACAACAATTAACCAATTAAACAGGTTCACAAGTTATAACAAAATACATAAACAAATAGAACATGAGTTCAACATCTAAGCTACCCAGTGTTACATGACCAGAGCATTGACTCGCTACTTAATTATCAAGCAACCCAGACGAAACTCCGACTTGATCACACGCCAGCTATTAATCGTCAAACCTGCATGTCGCCAAACGAGGGCAACATTAAAAAAGAAGGGTGAGAATACGAACCATTATGAAGAAAGTATAATGAGATACAATGGTTAAATCAACAATTATAGGAATGCATTACACTTGCCTAATCATAAAATTAATGCTAATCATAATTCACATATATTAAGCATACACCAAGTATAAGAGTATAATATCTCAATACTATTTTTCTCAATTATACACATAGCCATAATTATCACATATTTCCGCATTTAACCAATTACGTATTCAAACATCACCCATTCTCAATTATCAACTAATACAAATATCACTACAACACCAAGTCTACATAATCAATTACCAAACTCATACACGTAGCATTACGACATCAATGCACATAATCAATTGTTCACTCGTACACTTATTACAACAACATAATGCACGTAATCAATTATCACAATCAGGCACATATCATGACAACATAATGCACATAGTCAACTATCACTTAAATCTAATGTGACTCAATGAAACATGTGACACTATGCATGTGGTACCAATGTGAAATTCTAAGTTTCACCGGCCTCCGATTCATTTCTCTAGAATCTAAGCCACACTTCCGATCCGGACAAGATCAAAGTCCCCCAATTGTAAACATATAGTTTATGGCTTCCGATTCACTCTAGAATCCAAGCCCGCCCGCTTGTGTTTCAAAGCAAATCCACATGTGTTTCAAGGCACACTATGATATGAATGTATATATAATATCACAAATATATGCAATTAAGATCATCTCTACAATCTTAACTTTCCGCATATCACAATAATTCAACTCTATGAATTATCCACCAATTGTACACAACATTCACAAAACACACACATCATTCACATATAAGAGGCCAATTAATCAATTACGATTCACACAATCCAATTAACACTAGTAACCATACTATCTCATGTTAATTCTCATTTTTGTCAATTATACATGAACACACACTTTCAACATCAAGCAATTAATCATTAGAATTAATATTAACCAACTACTCACAAAGAATCAATATTAGCACAACATCATGGCATATACATATATTATTCTTAACATACATATTTAAACCAAAACACAATTACGGACGAATCCTCAAAGTACCGTAATTTATCGATAAACCGAATACTTCATCCAACTTCAAGTATATTCCAATAAATTAAACTCATTGCAATTAATTCAACTATTAAGAAACTCACCCAATTAATAATTACACTACATTAGTTCCAATTTACTAATTCATTTTCTATTCCAAAACTAATGTTTAATATAAAATAATATTTAAATCCACACTATTTCGGTCGGTTCGTAAATATCAAATTTTCAACAAAATAACACAACCATATTAATCTACTAATTAAACTTAGCTACCACGTAAATTTTCATAAAATTCTGAACAATTAATTATACCGCTTAATTCGTCTATTCGATCAAACGGGACTGTCTTAAATTTATATGTTATATAATTGTTACTAAATAGTTCCAAAGCTACTACGTGTTACGTTACTGTTTCTACTTAATTAAAAGAAATGTCTAATACCAACATCCAATTATATATATACACTTACTTTTCAACTCAATTCTATTTTCATTTTCAATTTCTAGCATATCCATGTTTCTTCAATTACATATGATCTTATAATCATAATTCATTTCCAATATATATTATAATTCCATTCACATGGTAATATAAATATCAGTTTGCATATAATAACATAACAGGTACATGTTGGGAATAGAAAACAAACCAAATAATAAAATATGAGCACATAGGACAGGACCGTAGACACAACAGAGGAGACAATATTAGAACACCATGGAAACAGTATGAAAAGAAAATGACGCTGCCGGCCATCGTCACCACACTCAACATGTTTTCAATTTGTTTCCAATCGTATTAACTAACAACAATTAACAACAACAATAGGAAATTAACGAGGTAGCATTTAACCATTATTTCCTATTACCAAGTCAATTTCCATTATGAAACTCAGCAATACTACTACCAAATCAATTAACATTTCCATGGATTTAATCAACAACAAATCTAATCATGTTAATCTACTCATTGACCCAATCATACTAACCCATAATAATAGGGATTCTCCCCCTTACCTCTTCAATGTGCTTCAAACCCTAGCTTTTGCCCCTTGTTATTCTCCCCCTTTTTGCTCCTCTTCTCCTCTTTTTCTCCTTTTGAAAAAACTCAGCAAAAAAAAATGAAAATGATACCCCTCTCTCTCATTCTACCCTTTACTATATTATTCATATTGGGCTTACCCCGTATAATTCCACTTCCTAACTAATTAGGCCCAATTGATAAAATAGAGTAGTCAAATAAATAATTATGCTCCAACAAATAATATTATTACCCTTAATATTATTTTCTGATTAATCCAATTAAATCCGACTTTATCTCAAATAAATAAAAATCCAATAATAATATTATTTCTAATATTATTTCTCTACATATTCCACTTTATTAATTCTTCGATTAACCAATAAATTCCAACTTCACTTAATGATCCGAACGCGTTTCTCAATAATGCCGACGATCCAATTAATTATCAAACTTCGTCCAAATTAAGTAAATAAATCCTTATTTAATTTAATTAGTCAGTTAATTAAATTCGGGCTGTTACAATCTCTCCCCCACTTAAAATATTTTCGTCCTCGAAAATTTAGTCGACACAACCATCTCAACACCAAAACCACGTCCACTCGAAAATAGATAACTGTTGCACCAAACGAAACGGTTCCTGACAAATCCAACTCCAATACACAATTCCGGCATATCACTCTTCATACTTTACCACTACACATTTCCTCAAATTTCGATACATCATTAATACCATGATTAATACTCAAATCATTATGATGTTCCTCATCCAAAAATTCTCTTTGTCCGAATTCAAACCATCAGGAATACAAACTTGATCACAACATCTCATGACACCATTCTCGACAGTCCAAAAGTTATCACTTTTTCCTTGATTACTCAATATCATCTTGTCAACCAATTGCAAAATCCGATTTCTAACCTTCTATAATCTTGTCAAAAATATCACAAGTAGGCTTCAACATACCAACTTAACACACGAAGACGTCGCTTCACAACCAAACTCAACTCTCTAAATCGTTCCAACGATTTCCAATTCTTGAATCCTCAACATAACTTATAAAATTATTTTCTACTCAATGTATCGGCCACAACTTTCACTTTTCCAGGATGGTAGTTCAACCAAAATCATAATCCTTCAAAAGTCTACTAGTCTTGTTTACTTCATATTCAACTCTTGTAGTCACTACACACCTCAAATCTCGATCCAAATAATAATGCCTCTAAAGTTTCAAAAGAACCCAACGGCGGATGACATCCATTCATACATCGAATAATTCCTCTCACGAATTCTTAGATACCTTGAAGCATAGACCACCACTTGTCGATTCCGCATCAATACACTTCAGCTCAAAATCACAAACCTAAATAAACCCTTTTCCTTTAACCAAAGGTCACATTCAGAAAACTTTGCATTTAACCCCCTTCTCTTTCAACATTGATAATACAATCCTTAATGTTCAGCATGTCCTTGTCACTCTTAGAATCAAAACATCCTCAAAACATTACCTCATTGAACCTTATTTTCTTCTTACTCGATAAAATAGGCGTAACTCTACGACTATACACTCAGACAATGAACCTCTTCTCGAACAATTCCTCAAATCTACTCTTCAACTTCTCCTTAGTCGCTTTACACGCTACCAAGTTAGTAAGACACGTCTATCTCGTTCAATACAATGTCGTCTCCTATCAACAATAGATTAAGGGTGATCAAGTCCTCAATTTGTCAATAGACAGCCGACAACCATAATGAAACATAAACTACCGTTACTAAACTATAATAGTGTTCCTTCAGAACTTGCACTCGAAATCACTTACAACACCGAGATTCCACAATCTCTCTTACGGTTGCAATTACTTAGTTCAACTCCAAATAGTTCACACTAAAATTCATCAACTTGGTCTAACGGAAAACAAATTACATCAATTCTCAAAATCTCTACTAAAGATGCTCAACGGATAATTCAAACACGCAAAAGAATTAGAAACAAGGCCACATAAGTTGTATCAATAAATATAATTTTGTGCATAACAGATAAAACAAGATCCAATCTTATAGCACAATCCAAAGAATGAAATAATGCGTTGCACCATTATCAATAATAAAGCACGTACCTCATATTAACTTATCATTAGAAGTAGTCTCAGCACCAGACAACGCAAACACTTTTCCTTTCGCTTGCTCATTCTTTGGCTTATCAAATTTGGTATGAATGTGACCTCGCTCGCCACAGTTGTAACAAGTCGAACTCGAACCAACTATACACTTAGCAGCTATGTGACCCAGCTTGCCACACTTGAAACAAGTCACAAGATCCTTGTCACAATCAACAACGTGATGACCTCCAACACCACATCTGAAACACATAAGTGGAGTAGGAGTCCCTCCCCCACTTAGCTTCTTGACAAAACTAGATTGTTCCTTCTTGTTATCATACGGTTTCCCACAGAACTGTCCTCCTTCTCGTTTCAACTGTAGAAACCTCACTTCTTTCTTTCCACGCACATCTTCTGGAAAATAGTTTCCCAAAAATGCATTACGGAAAAGAGTCCAAGTAACTTCGATACCTTCTCTTTCAAATCTCCGCACAATATTACTCCACCAAACGTCAGCTTCTTTTGTCAGCATGTGAGTACCAAACTGTACCTTCTGTACATCAGTACAACTCACGACTTGAAAGATCTTCTCAATTTCTCTCATCCATGCATGCGCTTTGTCCGGTCCATACCCTCCTTCAAAGATCGGAGGGTTGCACTTTTGAAAGTCTCCAAAAGCACGGAACTCATCCTTTCCTCCATAACCGACATTCTCTTGCGGCGCTTGTCCGATCACACCAGTCCACCTCATCATTGCCCCAACATTAATGTCAACATTCCTTCATGCAGCCATCGCCCTAAACAACCAAGCAACCAGACAAAACAGTATCAATCGTGTCAGATACACGAATCAAATACAACAGGATAAAAGACATTAATAACCTTGACCAACTGGTCGACCATGCTCTGATACCACTAATGTAACACCCCTTTTTACCCCATAAAATAATAAGCATATAATCAGAGAATAAGCATGCATATAACTCAAAAGGGCGTCACATCGACGTTTTCAAAAACTAAAAAGCTTTTAAAACCGACAGCATTTATCCATAAAATACAATACACCTGGTCATTTCAAATAACACCTGACATATAATCATAATTCATCCAGAATATGCATTAACAACGGAAAGTAATACTCATGTGTTTCATATAAATGATACATGTCCCATACCATGATCATAATATTTGGCCTAAAGCCTCTCAACAACAAGTAACCAATTAAACAGGTTCACAAGTTATAACAAAATAGATAAACAAATAGAACATGAGTTCAACATCTAAGCTACCCAGTGTTACATGACCAGAGCATTGACTCGCTACTTAATTATCAAGCAACCCGGACGAAACTCCGACTAGATCACACGCCAGCTATTAATCGTCAAACCTGCATGTCGCCAAACGAGGGCAACATTAAAAAAGAAGGGTGAGAATACGAACCATTATGAAGAAAGTATAATGAGATACAATGGTTAAATCAACAATTATAGGAATGCATTATACTTGCCTAATCATAAAATTAATGCTAATCATAATTCACATATATTAAGCATACACCAAGTATAAGAGTATAATATCTCAATACTATTTTTCTCAATTATACACATAGCCATAATTATCACATATTTCCGCATTTAACCAATTACGTATTCAAACATCACCCATTCTCAATTATCAACTAATACAAATATCACTACAACACCAAGTCTACATAATCAATTACCAAACTCATACACGTAGCATTACGATATCAATGCACATAATCAATTGTTCACTCGTACACTTATTACAACAACATAATGCACGTAATTAATTATCACAACCAGGCATATATCATGACAACATAATGCACATAGTCAACTATCACTTAATCTAATGTGACTCAATGAAACATGTGACACTATACATGTGGTACCAATGTGAAATTCTAAGTTTCACCGGCCTCCGATTCATATCTCTTGAATCTAAGCCACACTTCCGATCCAGACAAGATCAAAGTCCCCCAATTGTAAACATATAGTTTACGGCTATCGATTCACTCTAGAATCCAAGCCCGCTTGTGTTTCAAAGAAAATCCACCTGTGTTTCAAGGCACACTATGATATGAATGTATATATAATATCACAAATATATGAAATTAAGATCATCTCTACCATCTTAACTTTCCGCGTATCACAATAATTCAACTCTATGAATTATCCACCAATTGTACACAACATTCACAACACACACACATCATTCACATATAAGAGGCCAATTAATCAATTACGATTCACACAATCCAATTAACACTAGTAATCATACTATCTCATGTTAATTCTCATTTTTGTCAATTATACATGAACACACACTTTCAACATCAAGCAATTAATCATTAGAATTAATATTAACCAACTACTCACAGAGAATCAATATTAGCAAACATCATGGCATATACATATATTATTCTTAACATACATATTCAAACCAAAACACAATTACGGACGAATCCTCAAAGTACCGTAATTTACCGACAAACCGAATACTCGATCCAACTTCAAGTACATTCCAATCAATTAAACTCATTCCAATTAATTCAACTATTAAGAAATTCACCCAATTAATAATTACACTACATTAGTTCCAATTTACTAAATCATTTTCTATTCCAAAACTAATATTTAATATAAAATAATATTTAAATTCACACTATTTCGGTCGGTTCATAAATATCAAATTTTCAACAAAATAACACAACCATATTAATCTACTAATTAAACTTAGCTACCACGTAAATTTTCATAAAATTCCGAACTATTAATTATACCGCTTAATTTGTCTATTCGATCAAACGGGATTGTTACTAAAATGTTCCAAAGCTACTACCTGTTACGTTACTGTTTCTACTTAATTAAAAGAAATGTCCAATACCAACATCCAATTATATAATAGATATATACACTTACTTTTCAACTAAATTCTATTTTCATTTTCAAT